>NC_081563.1:59982469-60000020 GCF_022355385.1 Mustela nigripes
AAACACAACAAGAAAAGGAAAGCAGATTAAAAAAAAACTATTTGTGAAATAGCTCGTAACGACAGGACAGTGTTTTGCAGATGTAATATAGATATTTCTATGTAGTGGCAGGATGAGAGAAACTGTTATGTCAAATATTTTTAACTTCATGATCAAATGGGAATAATATCAAAAGTGATTCTCATCTAAAGCAGTAGAATTCAATTTTCCTTGCATTATGGAGATTTCTCTGAGCAGACCCAGGTTAAATGATTGCTCTGAGGTTGATGACACACTGATTCCTAGTGCCAACAATGACTTCAGCCTGATGGCAACCTTTACAAATCGCTTCCTGTAAATTCTTTGTGAGAATAACAAGCAATTCATTTTGCTTGAGAGTCACTTTTTAGCTAAGGGACTCCACCCAGCAGTCTGGATTTAATAAAACAAAATACACTTTGGTATTACAAACATATTTTTTGAGATGTAAATTCCCCACATAAGTTTTTGTAAAAGCAAAGCATTTTTGTTTTATAATTGGTGAGAGCCAGATGGGTCCTAATGCAGAGCCAGCCAACTATTACTTAGTTTATCTGATCAGTGGGTGGGGAAGAGTGGTAGGGGAGGGAAGGCCACTGAAGAGCCACACGTGTGGGTATTCATGGAAGGCATTCAAGTTAATATTTACAAAAGTTTTTAAAGCTACAACCAGAACAATGCTTGGTCATTCAACCATTTATTCATTCACTTATTCAGCACACAGGACTTACTGAGCTATAGGAACTGTTATAGGCTCTGGAGGTTACCATAGCTGGAATAAAACAGACAATAGTTTTGCTCTCATGGAACTTACATTCTAGTGAGGGAAGACAGAGAAAAAGCCAAAAATTATTCAAAGAAAAAAGTTTTTAAAGAGAACTCCATGTTTTTAATGGGCAAGGTACAGGAATTATTTGTTTCCATAAGAGTAAGTATTAGGAGAGTATATGTCTTTGTGACTGGTAGTAGATAAAATCATATTAGTCAATATTTAAGCTTGGATTGCTCAGACACTGTATATATAATTTATGACCTTGTTCCTGAACTCAGAGAGCTTACAATTCCAACTTGCAAGGTGTTCCCATACATCATGTAGACAAAGGGAAAGGAAGAGCCAGCAGGTATCTTGTATGCCATCTGAATCAGAACTACCTTGTCTTCACGGTCATAGTCAGTGTGAAGTAGGTTTTTTTTTTTAAAGATTTTATTTATTTATTTGACACACAGAGAGATCACAAGTAGGCAGAGAGGCAGGCAGAGAGAGAGGAGGAAGCAGGCTCCCTGCTGAGCAAAGAGCCGAATGTGGGACTCTATCCCAGGACCCTGAGATCATGACCTGAGCTGAAGGCAGCAGCTTAACCCACTGAGCCACCCAGGCACCCCCAGTGTGAAGTAGGTTTAGAGTCCTTGGGTCCCTTGGAACTTAAGTAAGAACAGGAATTCTTTGACACTATGTGTCTTCTCCTATTTGGTTAAAAAAAAAAAACAAAACAAAACAACAAAAAAAAAACAATGGCATCATTGGCAGACAGAGAAAGTGTGTGTGTGTGTGTGTGTGTGTGTGTGTGTGTGTGTGTCTGTGAAAGAATGTCCAATCCACTTTGCTCATTCTACTAAACTCACTATAATTAAAGGCTTTTTAAAAAGTTTCTCTTTACACTGCAGTTAGTTAACACACTGTGTATTACTTTCAGGTGTACAATATAGTGACTTAACAATTCCATACATCACCCAGTGCTCATCACTATAAAGGTTTTGTTGTTGATGTTTTTAACAAACATAAAAGAAGGGCCTTGGTCCTTATGGGATAAAGACCATAAGAACTCTTTGGAACAACACCTCTGCAATATCTGCTCTAAGTTCTATTCCCACTATTTGTTCAACTCTCCTCTTTTCAATGTTCTCTCCCAGCTGGAATCATAAATCAAAGTTCATGATCATCTCCAGATATACTAGCCACAGACCTCATGAAATCAAAATCACTTTATGCTTCTGGGGTCCTTCTGGAGTCCACCCGAACTACAACACTCACCTCCTCAAGCTGGTTACCTAAGAAGTAACACTCTCAAGGACAACCATTCTCATGTGCCCGACCACAGTTGCTTATTGTTCAAAACTATGCCTCCAAGTCTTTTGTCTCTTTCTAAGAACACTTATTCATCCAACAAACACATGTTTGTGGCTAACATGGAGCAACTGGGGCCTACAAAGATATTGAAGGTACATGGTTCCGACTTTTAGAAAGCTTATGGTTGAGATGAGGGCTAACTATACAGATAGCTCTAAAACAAGATGAAAGGGGCCAAGCACCATAAGAGAGAGACCAATGAAGCACCAGTTACTTAGAGGAAGCTTCTAGTAAGGGGGCTCTGGATGGTAGTGCTATAGCAAGACTTTAAGGGACAGGTAGAATTGCACTAGAACAGGGATGGGCAAGCAGATGTGAGTTTATATCTTTATTTTGTACTTTTTTCTCTTCTTAGTACATTATGCAGTCCTTCTCATTTTTATTTATATTCTTCAAATGAGACTTTCCTAATAAAAAAATCTTTTTTAATCTCATAAACCTCTATTTTAAATTTTCTTCCATTAATAACTTTGAATCTCTAATAAGTTTGCTTTTAATTGGTATTTAATCAACTTTACAATGGAACTTAAATAGGACTATCTAATTAACAATAGCAACATGAACTTCCTTTAAAAAATCTCATCTAATTTCCAGATTTTCATAAACCTTGAAGACTTCTCCCATTCAACTGCTGCATAAAAAATAATTGTGCATAATTGTGAGAAACCAATATTTATCATTCTGAATTATACATTTTTTTCTTATCTGCTATTGCTTTCTGTAGTCCTTAACCCATTGTTTATGTTTCTCATATTTATCATTTCTTCCAGCAATATAACATATTATTGTCTCAATGTAACACATTTGACTTGCTCTGTTATTTCCCTATAGATATGTGTGGGAGGTGCTTTTCTAGTTTTTGGATGTACTAAGGAATACTTCCACACACATCCATATGCCTTTTCTTTCCTTTGTATTACCTTTGCAATCTATGATACATTTTCTGAAGTAAAAGAGGGTAATCTATAAGGTCTGGCTAAGGGTGTAGGTGCTGGCAGCCCTGCTGTGCTTGAATCCTGGCTCTGCCACTTGCATTCTGTGAGAACATGAGCAAATTACTTAACCTCTCTAAGAGGTTTCTTCATATAAAAAACAGGAAAAATATTGGACAACCACATGCAGAAGAATGAAGCTGGACCATTTCCTTACACTTCACACAAAAATAGACTCAAAATGGATGAGGAACCTCAATGTGAGAAAGGAATCCATCAAAATCTTTGAGGAGAACACAGGCAGCAACCTCTTCAACTTCAGCGGCAGCAACTTCTTCCTAGAAATATAACCAAAGGTAGGGGAAGCAAGAGCAAGATTGAACTATTGGGACTTCATCAAGATAAAAAGCTTTTGCACAGCAAAGGAAACAGTCAACAAAACCAAAAGACAAATGACAGAATGGGAGAAGATATTTGCAAATGACATATCAGATAAAGGGCTAGTATTCAAAATCTATAAGGAACTTACCAAATTCAACAACCAAAGAACAAAGAACCAAATCAAGAAACGGGCAGAAGACCTGAAAAGACATTTCTCCAAAGAAGACGTTCAAATGGCCAACAGAGACATGAAAAAGTACTCAATATCACTCGGCATCAGGGAAATACAAATCAAAACCACAGTGAGATACCACCTCACACCAGTCAGAATGGCTAAAATTAACAAGTCAGGAAACGACAGATGCTGGCAAGGATACAGAGAAAGGGAAAACTTCCTACACTACTGGGTTGGGAATGCAAGCTGGTGCAATCACTCTGGAAAACAGTATGGAGGTTCCTCAAAAAGTTGAAAATAGAGCAACCCTATGACCCAGGAACTACACTACTGGGTATTTACCCCAAAGATACAAATGTAGTGATCCAAAGGGGCACATGTACCCAAATGTTTATAGCAACAATGTCCACAATAGCCAAACTATGGAAAGAGCCTAGATGTCCATCAACAGATGAATGGATGGATAAAGAAGATGTAGTATATATAGCTACCATGGAATATTATGCAGCCATCACAAAATGAAATTTTGCCATTTGCAATGACGTGGATGGAACTAGAGGGTATTATGTTAAGCAAAATAAGCCAATCAGAGAAACACAATTATCATATGATCTGACTGATATCTGGAATTTGAGAAACAAGGCAGAGGATCATAGGGGAAGAGAGGAAAATTGAAACAAGATGAAACCAGAGAAGGAGACAAACTTTAAGAGACTCTTAATCTCAGGAAACAAATTGAGGGTTGCTGGAGTGGAGGGGGAGTGGGAAGGAGGGATTGGCTGGGTGATGGGGACATTGGGTGCTGTGAATTGTCTAAGAAGGACGATTCACAGACCTGTATCCCTAAAACAAATAATACATTATATGTTAATAAAATAAATAAATTTTAAAAATTTAAAAATAGGAATAATAGTCATACTCATCTCACATGATTAATGGGAGAATTATATGAGATAAAGATACATATAAACCCTTAGGACTGTGCTTCACACATCATAAGTGTTCAATAATGGCAGGGGTTTTTAAAAAATATTTTATTTTTAAGTAACCTCTACACCCTATGTGGAGCTTGAACCCACAACCCTGAGATCAAGAATTACATGCTCTACTGACCAAGCCAGCCACGTGCCCCTCAGTAATGGTAATTATTAATGATATACATTTCTTGGCATACTGTTTGTTGCATTCTAAAATTCAGTAAATGCCAATTTCCTTGTTTTCATCTACCCAAATTACTACAATTTGGACAAAGTATTCGATCATTTCTATTAATCATGGAATTACAAGTCAGGATTGTGAATAATTTTAAAGATTTAGTCTCTGCTTCATGTCAGATATGTTCAAGATGCTTTCCAGAAAAAGAACATTAGCTTACAGGATCATCAGATGCTTCCAAATATTCATCTTTGTGAATTGTTGTTATTTGATTGCTGCAAGGATCTTACCTAACATTTATTACATTTTTATTTTTCCACTGTAATACACAGAACCCTTGGTTTCAAGTAAAACACCTCAACCTTTTACAAGGAGGAAAGGTAGGAGTACAGCTGGGTGCTTGTTTCCTCCCTCTGTCTCTGGCATCCGCTTTTCTCTGTGCATTGGCTTAATTTTTCAACCTGGCTTCTCCTCGCTCCAGAAGGAAACCTGGCCTCTGGGAGCTCCCTGGCTTCCTTTAACAGTGACTGCATGTCTTTACCAACTCCACATTCCCAGGAAAGGAGTCTTATTGGCCTGCCTTGGGTCAGTTCCTCACTTCTAAACCAGTAAACTGTGGCCATGGAGTTTGGCCACTATAACTGACCAGGTGGTCCTGGTCAGAGTCATTTATCTGGAGGGCAAGGAAAAGCACTAATCCTAAGGTAGGGTGCTAAACAGAAGGGCTCTGGCCAGACCAAATGACAGATTCCTTCAACTCAAGTTATTAGAAGGGCTTGAGATGTTTTCCATCTGTTTATTGTTCTTGTGTGAACCTCTTCCTCTTATGTAAAATGTTTACATTTTGTCATCAAAACATATTTTTCCCTTACATATTTATATAACTATGGGGTGCCTGGGTGTCTCAGTCAGTTAAGAGTCCAACTCTTGATTTTGGCTCAGGTCATGATCTCAGGGTTGTGAGATTGAGTCCCAGGTCAGGCTCCATGCTGGGTGTGGAGCCTAGTTGAGATTCCCTCTCTTTTTCCCTTTGCCCCACCCCGCTCTCTAAAACAAACAAACAAACAAACAAATTTATGTCACTTCCCTAATGGTTTTGGGAATACAACTGTGCAAATTGTAAAAAATTCAGAAAGGTATCAAGATTATTGAAGAACTACCATGTTTAAGAAGTTGTTCTTGGGCACCTGGGTGGCTCAGTGATTAAGCCCCTCTGCCTTTGGCTCAGGTCATGATCTCACGGTACTGGGATTGAGCCCCACATCAGGCTCTCTGCTCAGCAGGGAGCCTGCTTCCCCTTCTCTCTCTGCTTGCCTCTCTGCCTACTTGTGATCTCTCTCTGTCAAATAAATAAATGAAATTTAAAAAGAAAAGTTGTTGGTGCTATGAAAAGTACAAAGAGCTGCATTACTACAGAAAATTTAGTTTCTAATGGGGTTGAATATACAAATAAAAAAACGAAATAAAAAAGGCTATACACTCATCACTCCTCAACTACGGAGACCACATTCTTAAGAACTCTGAGAGAGAAGGCCTATGGTTCAAGAACTTAAATCCCTATGACAGAAATCATGTTAGGTGAAATGATACTTGGAATAAACCTCTGAAAGCCATTAGAATTATGTTCTCTTATACTAAAATAAATATGACTTTTATTCATCTTACTTTAGTAATCATGACTACTACATGGATATTTAACCCTTCACCATTTCATACTCACCAGCAAGATACTTTTCAGGACCTTTTTTCCTATAGTTTCATTAAGATAGCTATAAATCATTTTTTGGGCGTGTTTAAAAATATTCGTAGCGAGAAGAATTCTTTCTGGCCTTGGTCCTCCTCTGAATGTTCAAAGTCTTATTTTACAACTTGGTGGTTTCTACCAGACAAGCTAATATCTGGTCTCTATTCTTATACACGAAGGGCTTCCTAACAATCATGTGAGACTTTGCCCGAGGGCTTCTTCCAGTGGGAGAAGCAGATTCGGTTAGGGCCTGGCTAAAAGTGCTGTAGATATAATACCTCCAGGAGCAAAAGAGAGTTGGTAGAAAAATGTACCAGTTCTCACCTCTTGGGTGGGAGGACTCAAGATGGGAGCCATACAGTTTCCCAGAAGTTTCCAGAAGGATCAGGCCCTAGCTGACCACAGCAGTAATGTGTTTATTGACACTTTGTACTGACCTCCTCAGAAGACATCTAAACAAATGGTGCCTTAATATCTTTGCTTCAGGTTCTGCTATTGGGGGAAACTAAACCCAAGAGGAAGTTTGGCTCCCAGCTCCTGGTCTCTCCCTCCTAAAATATCTGGGTTCCCAAGAAATGTTGGAGGCTTGAGAAAAACCTCTGAAAACTGATCCCTCGCCATTTCCCAGAGTTTTGCAGTCCTGGAGCTGCCCATTTTAACTTCATGGCAGGTACATGCATTTCTACCCCTACTCTCCCCACTGAAACCACAGGAAGTGCTTCCAAAGCCCTCAATTATTAGTGCTTGTTTTTCTTAGTCCTGCCCAATCCTTCATTTCAAAAATCTTTACTTTGTCTTGCTTTAGTTCTCCACTTTCAACCTCAATTTCTCTCTTTCCCAAGCTATTCCTGGAAGAACAAGTGATCTGTGATTTCATGTTCCAGGACTGAAATTCTATAGTTGCTGATAAAATACACATCTGTATGTATTAAATAAGAATTACATCTAAGAGAATATCATGGTTGGGGTGTTTAAAATGATGTATCAAAAAGGAACTGGAAATACAACCTGAGAAATCAGAGAAGGCTTCACAGAGAAGTTTGGGACCACTGATCTAGTCCTATCACCCATTTTATAGATGGGGAAACTGCAATCTATAAGGCTAAATGACTGACTCAGAGTCCTACAGCTTATAATTTGTGACCAACCCCCATTTCTCACCCCTCAATCCCTTCTGTGCTCGGCCCCATGCTGGTCACTCACCAGTTGTCCAGAGGCAGCCTTGCTTCTGCCTTTGTCTTTTGTTGGCCTTGAAGTTTGCCATGAGGACAAAGCCTGGAAAAGGATGAGAACAAATAGCACATTCTCCAAAGCACTCTCCACCATGCACAATATCAGTTGTCCTGAGAGGGTTTTGATATGGGTTGAAAATATTGTTTTGTCTTAAATCTTGGAAAAAATTCTAGTCGCATGGAATTTTTTTCTCCAGAATTAATCATGGGTAGCATACTCTTTATCCTTGTTCTTTGACAAAGCAGAAAACAAAATAGCCATTGAAGGCGCCCTTTGTTTTCACCCAGGGACTAATGACGTTGTGCACCCCTCCCACCTAGCAGCCCTCGGGTACTGGTCTCTCTGAAGAGTGCTGAGTGCCCAGGGTGCTGACTAAGCCCATCCCAACCCCAAGTTTTGCCAAGGAGACAATTCCTCTGACTGTTTGTTCTTGAGCTTGGTCGTATCAAATATTCTCAACAAGTTCTTCCAATTTCTGTTTTTAAAATAAAAATCAAAAGACCAGCACATTCCTTTTATGTTTGTGCAAATGAAGCAGAGGCAAGAAGCTGCTGAAACTCCAGCTAAAGACTTCTGATATGTAACTTGAGAGACTGCCTACTGAAGTCCTGAAATATAAACTATTTTTAAACTCTTTTTATGATATATTTATATGATCTATTATAGTATAAATATATTTACCTATACAGGACAAGATTATATTTTTGGTAGTTCTATAGACTGTGGAATCAATATTCTAAGAACGAGTCTTAGCTCCAGTAATAATGACTCAGGCATAACTGGGGGTCTTTAAAATACAACCTTCTCTTGCTACATCATGCTTTGTTTTAAAGCGGGAGGTGGGGGCATCATTAGTACCCTGAGTGTTCACTGGAGACAGTGCTAATCACCATGAACTCATTCCGGGCAAGCCAGCGTCAGCTGAGGGACATGCTGACACGTTATCACGCACACTCTATGGCTCTTATTTTCGGCATTGATTCATGTTTGACTTGGATCTAATCAGGCATGTCTCATAACAGAAAACACTCCTTTTCTCCAAAGATGTTCAGGAGCTGGACTGTGTCCTGCTGCAAGGCACAGATATAGGATATCCACGTAAGGTCCTCAGCCTGCCTCAGAACATGCCTTGGATGTAGTATGTATGTTCCCAACTAGAAAACAAACACAACCTCTATTCCATTCCTCCCTCGCTAAGATTGCCTCCCTCCAGCCCCCACCAGGGTCCCTGCTTCTCCTGCAAGGGAGTCACTATAGAAAAAAATTAGAGCCTCTAGAAAATCAGGGGTACAACAGGGAAAAGACAAAAGAAATTCTAGGAAACAGGAATGGCTTGGGGGAGCTGTTTCCAGGAGCAAACATACAGTCACAGATAGGCCTTGTTTTTGGTAAGTACGCCCTTGAAAACAAACATAACAAATATTTTAAAAGGGGAAGGGGAACAAACAACTTCTAGGAAAGCGTTGTGATCATCTGTCATCTTCATCTTAATATGGTTTGATTCAACCAGATTGTTTTCCTTCTTACAAACCAGCTGCACCAGGAAGATGGAATTTTGTTTGCTGGAAGAAAAGTAGATAATTCTAGAGCATGGTGACCTTCTGGAAGAGGGGCAGGTGTGTGTGTGTGTGCACGCACGTGTGTGTGCATGTGGGCATAGGATACCCTAGGGGAAATAGTAAAAAGTAAAAAAAAAAAAAAGAACCCCAAAACAAAAAACACCCAAAGCAAACATCATTAGTTCAACATGTGCCCTAAGAAAGACATTAAATCTCCTATGTTCCTTCTCCTTCATCTCTTCCTCTTCCTTATGCTCTCCTTTCTCCCATTTGAGTTTTGAGCCTGTGGCCCCTGTTCCCAGAAATCTGAACCAATATTATTAGTATAAGAATTTAGCGACATTATTGATTAAATTGGCTTGTCTGGGAGCATGCTATCAATCTAATCGCCATAATGACTCATAATCATAATATTATTAATGACTAATAACTAATAATTATAATTCTCCTCTGCCTCCTCCTCATTGCCCTCAAAGACTCTTTGGGGAATTTTGTGTCAGGTTCCAAACTTTTGTACACTGCAGCCCACAGGCTGGACAATGAAAGAAATTAAGGAGAGTACAAAAACAGACAGGGGGCCAGGGTGCTGGGTTTGGCCATGCAGATCAGGTCCTGTAGCTCAGGGCCAGGCCAGGAGGGTGAGTGGAGTCCGAGATCTACTCTGCACTCTGCTGTCCAGGCTGAACATCTTGGCTGGTGGCAACATCTGCAGAGAAGATGGGATATCTTTTCTCATTTTCACAGAAGCAATGGGCTGATCATGGCCCTGAGCTGAAAACAGGCCTATTGCTGATCACCAGAGTCAGTAACAGCAGGCACAGGAGATGCTACACCTTTTTTGGAGACGTTCCAAAACCAACATTTGGGAGTGTCAAGGCCAAGTTGAAGAATAAGCATTTGGGGGAATGGCGGGGAGGAGATCCACAGTCAAGCGTTGAGGTTCAGGACTATGATACCAGCCGAGGGGCTCCTTTCTTGCTGCTCTCAGGCAGTTTTCATCACATTGCCCTTCCCTCTGGTGTCATCAAGGTACTCTTTGGCTTGTCCCATTAATATTTTACCTAATAAGTTTAGAAATTAGCTTTTGATCAAACGCTGAGTCCTACCTGCATTGAAGGAGCACTCAGAATTTCCTCTTTATCTCCATTTATCTCTTTAATTCTCTCATCTTTAATGACCAGAGTAAAATTTGGTCCTTTAACAAGTCATCCCATTTGGGATGACTTTAAGCAAAGCTTGTTAGAAAGTGAGCTTAAAGGGATGCCTGGGTGGCTCAGTTGGTTAAGCGGCTGCCTTCAGCTCAGGTCATGATCCCAGCCGCGTGGGATCGAGTCCCACATCGGGCTCCTTGCTTTGGCAAGGAGCCTGTTCCTCCCTCTGCCTCTGCCTGCCACTCTGTCTGCCCGCGCTCACTTGCTCTCCTGACAAAAAAATAAATAAAATCTTAGGAAAAAAAAAAAAAGAAAGTGAGCTAAAGTGTGGCTTGTTGGTTTGGAGCCTGGGAAGGACGATACAGCTGCCACAGTGAGACAAGCCAGCTTTGTCTGGGCTGAACCACGGCAGTGTCTCCTGCTTTTTGTTGAGCACTTCATCTTTATCTAATCTTTCACAAAGCAGAGTCTGTCGGGCAGTCTGTGGGGAGCCTAGTGAATCAGCCTCTCCTTCTGGAATGTGGCAGCCGTGAACCAGGCCTAAATATTTATTTCAAATATCATCTCCCCTGTCGTCCTCCGCATCCAAAAATTTTTCCAGTTTAAAATATCTATGGCCTATAATAACAGGGCTTTTGCAAGGAGAAGCCCTGTGAATGGACTGGAGCATCTGAGCCACTGCCAAGCCGGCAGGAACTGTGCAGCTGACCCTCCCAGGGACGGCACAGAGAAGGCAGAGGACCTGGCTTTGAGCAGGCTTCCCACATAAGATTGTGCATATTGCTGGGAGGTCCGTGGTGCCAGGGATCGCTTGTGAACGGAGCTATGGAAGGCAGAATGGACTAGGTTGTTTACAGTACCAAATGGTCCCAAAGTCTCAGGGGCTCAGCATACCCAAAGCTGACTGTTTGTTCATGCTAAATGTCCAGCACAGGGAGGCAGGGGGATCCAAGCTGAGCAATTCCATCTCAGCATATGTTTTTATAATTTCCTCAGCAGGGAGAAGAAAATGCAGTGACTCATGCACTGGTTCTTAAAGCCTCTGACTGCGAGTGACACATGTCATTTCTGTTTCTACTTCATTGGTTCAATAAGTCATATGTCCATGTTTAATTTATAAAAAAAGGAAAGGAAGTGCACTCTTACCACATATCCTGAAGAAGAGATGGAAATATTTGAAACAAGCCTTATGACTACAAAGGGGAGTCCAGTTGGAAGGACTCCAGGGCTACCTTTGTGTTCTAGGAGCTCTTAACTAGATCAGGAAGAACTATTTCCATATTTCTATGTCTGATAGCTGCTCTTACAACTCAGGTGTCTTATTTTCAGAGGTAGGTCTTACAGGCAATTATCTAGCAAGAAAAGCACTAAGTCCTAGTTCTTCCAAGTAGGTTCACTATATTTTTATCATTAATATAAAGAATTACATAAAATTCCACAGATATTGAGACCTAGCTTAAGGGAGTGGCTAATCCTCAGAGGCTTCAGAAATAAAACATGTCTCCAGGTAGTGGACATTGATTTCCAGAAGAACCTACTCTTGTTGAGTATTGTCCTTCCTTTCTACATTTGAGTCACACACAGTACAAGTGGCAGGAATCTGGCAATCATTTTATTCAACATGAACCACTCTCACAGAGTGGTTCTGGCCCAAGCTGGGCCAGAGTTCTTCTCTAGGAATGTGGAGTTTGGACTAACAGAAGCTATGAGGAAGCAGGGTTTTGACTAACTGGTCTCAAACTATCCATCCCCTTCTCCATTTCCTGGTTTCCCTTGTAGTTAGAAAGGAGCCAGGTGACTAAGTTTGGCCAACGGAAGATGGACAGAAGTGACAAGCCACATTTAGGGTTGGCTGTTGAAAATACCCCTCATATCCCTCCACTTTCTTTTCCCCACCACAGTGACCTTGCAGGTCACATGATTAGACAGCATAGTTATAAGATGGAGAGGGCTATCCATCGCATAGAAAATTGTGACATGAATAAGCAAAAAAATTATGGATTAGGATGTGTTTTTTCCTTCAACATATCCTCAACTATCCTGACTATCATAGACCCAACAGAGGAGAGGCTTTGTTCTGCCAAGTATCTAAGAAAAGCTGATCCACAAAGGGAGAAAAATGATATACATGTCAGAGTAGAGAAAGAGAATCCCTGGGTCCTAACTCCTGGCTTTAATCCCTTCTTAAGGGTAAATCACATTTCTGTCCTTGGCTTTTGTAATGCCCTTGTATCTTTATTATAGTAAATGTCCTGTTTTTTAATAAGTTTGTTTCAGAATTTCTGTCCTTTGCAACCAAAAAAGTTATAACCTTCTAATCTTTAAAGCTGTTAATACCTCTCATATCTCAGTGTTCAGCATGAGAGTACTCATTATACCATGAAAACAACTAACAAATTATTAGGTATGATGCTGATTTAGATTTTTAATTCCTTCCCACCAGAAATGCCAAGAACTACAGCAAAATCTTATCCAGATGTAATTCCATAGTATAGTCAGCGCTTATAACACAATTCCAGAATTATTGATCTTGCTTACTTAACTAAAATTCAAATAAAGGTGGATAATCTTTTCAGTTTTATTGGTTACAAATGACCAGCTGACAAGTTACTCAACTTCTGCAATTGTAGTAAAATTCTAGAGCTATCAAGAAAGGGTTGCTTTTTCAAGAACAGCTAAGGAATTGATTGGCTCTTCAGAACCTGTGCCAACTTACTTTCTGCAGGCAGGCTAAATAGTGGATACCTTTTATAGAAGGAAAACCATCATCCTATGAAGAAAAACTCTCTGCCATGAACAAGCTGAATGCAATCACAGAAACTGCAGACAAAAGAGCTTTTGATGACAGATATTACTGAAGCCTGGTGCCTTCAAAGGCATTCCAGGAAAAGTGAAGGAATAATTGTGACAAATAATAACTCATGCTTCTTCCAGGATGTTACTCATTGGGCCAATGGATCACTTGAGAAATATATCAGTGAGTCAGTTCATACTCAATGTGGCAAAAAGATTCCAGGTCCCTAAGCTCTTTGCATTGAACAAATGGATACATTAACCAAATAGATACATTCTCTGGGACAAGTGAAGGCATGAGAACTTTGATAATAAGCAGTTTGCTCCTTTAGTATCCCCATCCACCACCCCATGCCATATATCTGAGCAAAATGAAATTATCAAGGATAATAAAGAAAATCTTGAGTACATCTTTCAAAAAGATAAAGTGCCTAAGGGAAAGAGAAAGGCAGAAACACCAGTAGAAAGTCTAATAATTCACCAAACATTTAAAACATGAACTTATAGGTATTGCAACTTATATATCATATATCAAAGGCCAGTTAAAATAATAATGGTTACAAACAAAAAGGAGGTTGGAACATATGGTCTAACGTCTTTTATTTGAAATTCCATGATGAAAGGACTATGTGGATTTTTGTAGGTCAAGGGCCAAATGTGGCCACTGATTAAATTCATCCTATGATAATGGCACTGACATTCGATTTTTGTTTTTTTTTTTTTTACTGTGTCATGCATTCATATGAGTTTATTAAAATATACAGTTTAAAGGCAAATGAAACCCAATACTCATGTACTTACTGTCCAGGCTAGTCTAAGAATAAAATATTAACAACACTTCATAGCCCCCTGAGCCTATGACCGTTGCATCTTTCTCTACTTACTCCCCATGAATGGCCACCTAAAGGTTGCTACCAGTTCACACTTAGATATAATATATTTTAATTATATATATGTAATATAAATAATATATAATTTCCCCCGCTTTCTTTATGGCTTTACCACCTATGACTCTATGCCCATACAACATATTGTTTAGTTTTGAAAATTTAATACTTGCATAAAAAAAGATCAGAGTTAAGCTATTACTTGAAAATTCAGGGATAAATGCAACATTATCCCTTAGTGTCAATGCCCTTGAGAGTTTGCAAGAACCTTCTTCTGGGGAAGTCAGTGAGCAAGGCTGGAAGCTAGTCCTTGCAGACACAAGGCTCTGCACAGTCAGGGCATGTTGCAAGGCCTTCAGGTGAGCCTGATACTGACATCAGGCAGAAATATGTGAGAGGGAATGGGATGTTCTCTATTTTCTACCTTACCTCCAGCTCTCAGGAGGCTAAACAGAAAGTTTGGTGATATGAAATGAGTATCCTTAGGTGATCCAGATAGCAAGGCATGGAAAAGAGAGCAGGAACTTTATCAACAAATGGTCATAACACAGATTAGAATCTAAGCAATGTTCATTCAAGCATTCTGTCTTGAGGTTGGAGAAGAGGGTAAAATAACAGCAGAAACTTGACTGTCTCTAGAGTCTCATGTTTATCTCTGGGTTAGTTGTCCTCTATATCTATTGATAGCTGTCCTAGAATCTCCATTCACTCTCTTCATGAGAATCTCCTTTGCCTTCCTCCTGAGTAGGATCACCCGTTTCATGTATTTTGGACTGGAACACATAATTTGTGGGGTCCAGTGAAAAGTGAAAATGCAAAGTCCCTTGTTAAAAAATTATTGAGAATTTCAAGATAGTGACAGCAGAACACCAAAAAAGTTTGGGATCCTTCTATGTGTGGGACCTATGCAACAGCATAGGCTGATGCCAGCAATACCAGCCCTGCATATATGCTATGTTTTCTTCTTTCCCAATTTTTTCTCTTATTCTAAGACAGCACATTCCCTGATAGTCTTTTTGTATGAATGTATGGGAAATAAGCTTTTGAGACCCGCATGTCTGAAAATGTCTTTTCTCTCTCTTCATACTTGAATGTAAGCCACTTTATTATACAACACTGTATTCTCAATGTTGCTCCCTGGAGTTGTGTAATACAGTAGGCCTGCTTGATTGATGGCTTGGCTGGGTATAAAATTCTAGATTGGAAACAATTTTTCTTCAGAACTTTTAAAGATATTTCTCCTTTGTCTTATTTATAGTGTCACTGTGGAGAGGTCTGAAGTTATTTGGGTTCTTAATTCCCTTTATGTGACCTGCCTATTCTCTCTAGAAGTTTATATAAATTCTCTGTGCCCCAGAGTTCTGAAATATTACAATGTGCCATTGTGAGGGCCTGTTTTCATTCACTGTGCTTGGGCCCTCTTGATCTGACAACTCAGGTTCTTCAGTTGGGAGAAATTTTCTTAAATTATTTTATTGGTGTTTTTCTCTGCTCCATTTATGTTGTTCTTTCTTTCTGGAGCTTTTGTTATTTGGATGATGAGCCTTCTAGAACAGAACTCTCTCTCACTCCTTTACTCTTTCCTCTTTGTTTACTCTGTTCTACTCTCTGAGAAAATTTTTACTCTTACATTCTGGCTATTCTGCTTTTTTATTTCATGATTATAGCTTTCATTTCTAAGAACTCTTTTTATTCTCTAAATGTGCCTCTTTTGGGGAATCTGGGTGGCTCAGTTGGTTAGGCATCTGGCTTTGCTTGGGTCATGATCCAGGAGTCCTAGGATGGGCTCTCTGCTTGGCAGGTAGCCTGTTTCTCTCTCTCCCTCTGCCCCTCCCCCTGCTTGTACTTGCTCTATCAAATAAATAAATAAATAAATAAGCTCTTTTTAAAAATGTTCCTCTCTTATAATGTCCTATTATTATTTCATATATGTGGTGTTCTCTTATCTGAAGATATAGGAATTCTTTGTTTGTTTTGTTGTCCCCTCCCAGCATAATCACTGTTGCTCCATGTTGCCTTTTCTTTTTCCTTTTTTGTGTTTATTTGGATCACTATCTTTTTTGTTGGGGACTGTCCTCGGATATCTGATAATACTTATTCTTCAGCTCTTAATAAATAATGGGGAACTAAAAAACTGAACAAGTGGATAGGTTTACTGACTTTGAACTCTATTCTAAGGTGACCTGAGTGGGCTCTTTCAGTATTCAACATTGAAGTCAGTATTTTTACATTTTCTTCTTGTTCTGGTCAGATTCCCAGAAAAGAATATTCCTGTCTCCTCCCCAGTGAAGGAGAGTCTGGCTGAGATACAAGTGAGCAAAGAAGTCTGGAGAGTCAGAATATATGAGCTCATTTTCCCCTCAATAAGAAGTCTTGCTCTCAACTGCGCTTGGCATCCCTCAGTCTCAGACCATCTATACTCCTCTCTACAGAGACAAAACCTCCAGATTATCAGCATGGGCGAAGGACAGTCATCTGGTATCATAAAGAGGGAAAAGGCAGTTAGGAATGCAATTGCTTCTCAAGTAGCTTTTTCTTCCTTATTTGAGGTCTACCCTTTATCCCAGTCCTAGGCATACCTGATGCTGCAAATTCCTGGGCCTCCCGAAGATTCTACAGTTCGAAGCCAACTTTCTTGGAGATGTTGTTAAATCAGTTACTACTTGTTCATATACTTTCCAGCTTCCAAAATTTTGTTGCTCTTACCATCTCTCTTATTTTCCCTGTACTTGTATGTTTATATCTTTGGTAAAGAATCTCTTCAATGTGGTGCACCTGGGTGGCTCAGTGGGTTAAAGCCTCTGCCTTCGGCTCAGGTCATGATCTCAGGGTTCTGGGATTGAGCCCCGCATCGGGCTCTCCACTCAGCAGGGAGCCTGCTTCCTCCTCTCTCTCTCTGCCTGCTTGTGATCTCTGACTGTCAAATAAGTAAATAAAATCTTAAAAAAAAAAGAAAAAAAAAGAATCTCTTCAATGTAAGCTATAGGATGCTTTAGGAGGAAACTTCAAATGAATTTAGATGCATGGATTCAATTCACCATTTACACTCAGAACACCACCTTCTTTTTCTTTTTCTTTTTCTTTTTTTCAGGTTTGTTTATTTGTTTTAAAGTAAGCTCTGAGGCCCAACATGGGGCTTGAACTCATAACCCTGGGATCAAGTGTCACATGCTCTGCCAACTGAGCCAGCCAGGCACCTGCCATGATCCCACTTTCTTTGAACAGCCTTTTCAGAACTTACTGTACTTTGTTTTTACTTATTCAAATGTATTGATGATGGAGCTGGGACATCAGCACGGCAATGACAGCTAAGCTTTAAATCCCAGGCATGGCTTTGGCTAGTGGCCAAATGCAGGAAACACTGACAGGATTACCTGCCCAGCACCACCCCCCCA
>NC_081563.1:60000120-60182095 GCF_022355385.1 Mustela nigripes
TGTCTCTATCTGATAGCCAAGAATCTCAGAGAAGTGAGTTATTCGTCTACCCTCGCACATCCCCAGCTTAGCCACTCAGGAGCCAACATGTTCCTACATAATCTCACATGCAGGTTAGAGTTGATTGGCTTAGGGAAATCCAACCTAAGTTAGACCAATAACTCACTTCTCTGAGATTCTTGGCTATCAGATAGAGAAAACATCCTTTGTGGAAAACTCTAAAATGTAAGTTCCTCCCCTCCTGCAACCTAAATTTTGTTGCTGGGTCAAACTTACCTGCACCAGTCTTTTTTCAAGATGTATGATCTCCTAGAGAGGCAAATTGCTTTGCCTTTCACCACTGCAATCCAAAGCCCCTTCCTCCTGCCCACCTGAAGTCCCACACCTCCAGCATGGACCTGGAGCATGAACAGAGGGAACTCCAGAAGAGCCCAGACTACTGGGGGACAATTGGGAGTTCAGAGCTCTCATCGCCTATAATGCTGATGATTTAGGAGACAGTACACCTTTTTTATCCCCCTCAAGGGAAGTGGAGTTTAAAATTGTTTTAGTATTAAAATGCAAATTTCACTAGAAATTAAAATTTTTCTCTCAGGAAACTCAGTGCAATAAAAAAGATAGTGACTTTGGATCCAAAAAGTTTTGAGATCTATGTTCTAATGCTGTGACTTTGGGCACGTTATTTGATCTCTTTTCCCTCAGTTTCTTCCTATGTGAAATGGGATTGAAAGCACAGGGATTTAAAAGGACACAGTTTAAAAGGTGCCTGGCACGTGGTTAAGTTCTGTAAATGTACAGTCTTCCCCATTTTCCTCATCTGTTAGCAAGAGCACTAAGATAATGGGAGCTCCTTCTGTTTGGCAAATACTCCCAAGAGTGTTAAAGGAGGACACAGCAGCAAAGGCAAAATGATCTACCTGAGGCTTGGGGGACCTGTGAAAAGGCTAATCCTTATAGATATTTCAAAACGGGGCACCAGGCTGGCTCAGCCAGTAGAGCACACGACCCTTGATCTCAGAGTTGTAAATTCGAGCCTCACATTGGGTGTAGAGATTACTTAAAAATAAAATCTTAAAACAAACAAACAAAAAAGGAACTGAAAACCCCCTGTATTTGTCAGGCATGGTGGAGGGATGTTTAACTTGGACATTTTTTTTTTTAACCTGTTTGTTTATTTTAGCCATGAAGTCCTTGATCCAAATGCATATGAAATATAACAAACACATGATACCAATATTATTCTGGTAACATTTTTTGATCCCCTTGACACTTTTCCCAGAAAAACACGCGTGTGTATTTGTACTCATACAACTACACTCTGCAGGTGTTTGCCTATCTCCTAAGCCAAGAACATCCCATGAATAAGAGACACTTTGCACGGCAGTCCTCCTTGACACCCCCATACCACCTGCTGCCCAGCAAGGAGACTGGCAAGCCCCCCTGGACACCTGGGGGTGAAGCTGTGGTGGGGATGGAGCTGGGAGTGGGAATGCAGGTCAGTGCAACCTCCAGCTGCTCCCATATCCTCACAGAGCATGTAGTACTGGGGTGAGTCGCCCAGGCCAAGCTGTGCTAGGGACACAGGGTGTGGGCAGTGCCCCAGAGCATGGAGGCTCCCACCGCTAGTGTCCTGGCCAAAGAGGAGGGGAGAGGAGAGAGAGCAGGAGGAAAAGTAGACAGAACACCACTTTCAGAACTGCCAGAAGATAGCAACCTTGCCTCCCCACCTCAGGGACAAGATTTTTCACCGGAACCTGAATGATTTCCTCCCTCCTCTGGGAGAAGTGCCCTGCCAGGTCTAGCTGAGGGGCCTCTAGGGCTGGCAGGGATAGGAAAAGAGCTGAGAACCCCCATATTTGTCAGGCATAGTGGAAGGAGTTTTAACATGGACTTTAAACTGCCAAGTCCTGATCCCAGTGTATTTGAAATAGAACCTAACACGTAACAGCAGTATTAGGTAACGGTTTTTGGAGTCACTGATTTCTTTGACACCTGCTCCATGGTCCATGCCCACCATGGAGATAGTGGACCTTGAGCGGTGGGTGGAACCAGCCTCACCAAGCGCTGGAATAACACCCAAAGACTGCCAGGGTGCAGCAGGGCTGGGTGGATTTGGCGGCCCAGGCCAGCAACTTTGAAGCCTTTGGGGGTATGTTTGAGGTCCAGACTCCTGTCAGAGTCAGGGCTGACCTAGCCTCCTGGGGGTGAGAGCAAGGAGGGGCATGCTCCACTATATAGGGGGTGTGGGCTGGTGGCTGTCGTCCCTCTACATGACCCCCAGCCCTGGATCTAAAGGGAGAATGCAGACCAACTTTTAATTCTGCAAGCTATTCAGAGTACAAGGGCCTAAAACAGACACCTCAGGCTACCTGCACTAATAAGTAACAACTTCCTCCCTAAGTCTTTTGAGGGTAGAGAGTGGAATATTCAAAAGCAAGATAAAAGATAAAGGTTACACTGTGTTCTTAGAATTAACTTACTTATCCTCATTTTACCCTCACACCCACAGAAATGGGTGTTTTTACCTCTCCTCTCACAAAGGAAGAAACTGGCTCTGAGATGGCTCAAGGTCACATAGTTAATAAGTGACAGAATCAAGGCCTGAGCTAGGTCTGACCCGGGACTGGTAGCCTTTAGTACTGCACTCCCAGCTCCCAGGAGAGGCAGGTGGATCTTCATCAGGCTGAGTGAAAAGAAACTCGTCTCTCAGCAGATGAAGGTGCCACTGCCAAGGGATCTGGGAAAACCACTGCCTTCCCTTCGTTTCTAACCACAAGGATGTCTTTGCTCTGAACAGCTTATGAAACCCCCACCTTTATGAAATGGCTCGCTGAATTTAAGACTGCGGACTGTGAAACTTGACCTTTTTTTCCTTTTTTGAGTCTAACTGGACCTATGATATGCCTAACTGGCCCATGTTCAGACCGAGTGACCCAACCAGATAAACTGACACATGGTGCCCAGTTCCTTCCAATAAATGCATCCTTTCATGTTGGTATGGCCATTTAACCATCAACTGTCCAGCCTATAGAGATATAGGTAACTCAGAGAATAGCTCTGCCTTTCCCCACACGCATCTACTTTCTTCTCTGCCCATTAATTTTTTCAAACATGGTTAAGATCCACTTACTCCTTTGCTTAAAAATCCCCCATGATCTCCCACCTGTCTACAAGGATAAATACAAGACTCATCACAAGAGGCTCCTTCCTGTCCTGGCAGCTCTTAAATTTGAAGACAAAGTGAAATTCCAAAGTTCAGCCAAGAATTCTCCAGGGCTGCAAGTGTACTGAGTCGTGCCCTCAGATCCTACATGAGAATAATCAGAGTGTAAAGTGTAAGTAGTGAAGTGTAAGTAGTAAATAAAATCTTTCATTCAGTCCATACCAACCCTACAGAGTTTGGTACTCAGAGAAATGCGGGCTACTCAGAGCAAAGGGCTTAGAGTTTTCTTTTCTTATAACTTACTCCTATCTCTTCTGAAAAACAAGCCTGGGAAGGTTTAGAGAAAAGTTAGATAATTGGAAATAGAAAAAGCAGGATCAAAGGGAAACGGAAAAGCAAATATTCTAGGCCTTAATTTTTATGCTTCAGAATTGACACTGGATTTCCTGGTAGGCAGGGCAAAATGGGAAGCAGAGTATATTATTTGAATTTTATTGATAGAAAAAAGGAAACTTGCCATTTTTTGAAAAAAGCAAAACATTTTATATTACTGCTTTTATCTTTCTTCATTGCTTCTTTATTTATAAAATTAGTGCATGTCTCTTGTAAAAAACTCAAGTAACACAAATGTCTCCACAATAAAAACTATATGGCCCCTTATGCTTATCTCCAATCTCCTTCTCCAGAAGTAAACCTTAAGCCCTGAGACCACCCATTTATTTCTAGAGGCTTTTTTTGTTTTGATTTTAGGGTTTGAGGGTTTTGGGTGGGTGCATTTTGTGGGGGTTTGTTTTTTGCCATTAGAAGTATGTACACAGGAGTACCTGGGTGGCTCAGTCATTAAGGGTCTGCCTTCGACTCAGGTCATGATCCTGGGGTCCTGAGATCGAGCCCCACATCAGACTCCTTGCTTAGTGGGGAGCCTGCTTCTCCCTCTCCCTGCCTCTTCTCCTGCTTGTGCTCACTGTCCCTCTGTCAAATAAATAAAGAAAATCTTTTTTTTTTCATTTATTTATTTTCAGCATTATTTTTTCACCACACCCAGTGCTCCATGCAATCCGTGCCCTCTATAATACCCACCACCTGGTACCCCGACCTCCCACCCCCCCCCCGCCACTTCAAAAAAAATCTTAAAAAAAAAAAAAAAAGAAAGAAAAGGAAGAAGAAGCACTTAACACAGCTTTCATAGAACGTAAATTGCTTGTTTGTTTTATATCTATATCTATATCTATATATAACTATATTCTTTTATAACTTGCATTTTAACATCACAGTGTACCAGGGCCATCCTTCTATATCAGTATCTGTATCTGTATCTGTATCTATATCTGTCTATATCTTTCATTTTAATGACCACAATATTCCATTATATGGAGGTAGCATAATTTAACTATTCCCTTATTTAAGTTATTTCTGATTTTATAGTCTTATAATGGGCATCCATGTATGTACACTTTTGTACAGATATGAGTACTTCCATAGGAAATATTTCTGGAAGTGGAAGTGAGGGACCACATGTTTCACTCATAGATTTAAAATTTTGATGAATTCTCTTCAAAAAGACTGCACCAATTTATAGCCTCACCAGTAGGGTTCAAAAGTGCTCATTTCCCCATTTGCTTGCCAACACTAGATTTTATTGACCTTTTTAATTTTCTGGCACAAACTGTTAAATGGAATTTCCTCTGGCAAGATCTGTATATTTTAAGCTAGAAAGGAGACCAATGAGACGGTCTCATTTCTCTTGTTCTGGGGCAGTGGTTTTCAGGCTGTGCTCTGCGGAGCACCAGGAATTCTTAGGGACTGCCGGGGTGTACAAAAGTACAAAACTTCCACCCTTTTAACCAGGGCAACTGAGGTTTTTATCTGTTTTACATTTTGCACTTGGGGTGAGATTTTATTTGAAGATAAGATTCTGTTGCTGTAAACAAGTTTGCAAACCATAGACCTGAGCTGTTTCTTCCTGAACCATTAGTAGCTTGAAGAGGAATTAAAAACATATTCCTTAAAGGCAAAAAAGAAGGGAGGTTAAACATTGAATATCTAGATGTAGCCAAAATATTCTCATTTGCACATTATGTGTGTGTGCACATGTGTCTGCTAATGGTCTTGTTTATGCTTGGCCTCACCCTATAATACCCAATTGCTATCTTGCAACCAATCCTATAACACCATTTCTTTCAAGATATGGATTAAAATTCCCTTTCTCTACCCATACCCCTCGCAAAACACACACTCACACAAGGCTTGTGTGGATCATGTCCCTTTGTGAAAACTAGATGTCAACTGAGGGTTCCTTTCCCCTACAACTTGGGTAAAATTCCATGATTCTCTGAGACTTCTGTGAGCTCCCTGGTGCCTTAGATTTTCATGGCCTCCTCTGCCTCCTACTTCTCTGGTGCTGTGTTTGAAATCCATCATGTAAAACTTCAGGTCATTCTTTGATGGACACACACATGCGCATGTGTCAAACACACACACACACACACACACACACAGCAACAGAGTGCTACTCCACTGCACAAGGAATTTCCGAGAGGAGTTCAATTTACTATTGAAGGCATACTGGGAAAGCCAAAGAAAGAGAAGTTTGAGTTGCAAGGATACAAAATTTCAAGATGCCATGGTGAGCATCTTGTGGCCTTTCATGGGCTAACACGAGCTCTTTTTGATCTCATTAGCTCCTCCTCCTGCTATTTCCATTCTTTATTTTTACCCACTACCCCCTGATTGAACCAAGAACTTCAAAATAGTTTCCCTTCTTAAGCGCGGCAATTCAACTCTTTCTAGCTTTTACTCTCCACCTCACATGGCCGACCTCTTCATAATGTTCATCTATGCAAAGGGGCTTTCCATTTTGCATAATCAATCCTCTCTAGAAAGCAGTTTTCTTAAAAAAAAAAAATATATATATATATATATATACACACAGGAATATTGTTTTCCTTCTTCTATATCTGTGCTATTTCTTCCTTACTAAAACACTGTTATTGCATTTCTTTTGTCCTCTTATCATTTTATATATCTGGACTGTAAGGACCTATTTAACCAGAGGCTTCCAATAAGGTTAAACAGTCCCTGCTCCCCTTCCCCCAGGGGACTGACTTAAAAACAAGTCCTGGAAACCAGCGCCAGGTAACAAAGCCCAGATACAAGGGTGGGCCAGGCCAGATGGAGACACCCGAACAGTGGGAGGTTGCATACTGTCTCCCTAGCTACCAAGGAGTATGGGCCCTGCCCTTTGGGAGACTTTTGGGCGCCAATTCTAACCAAGGTGATAGGCTGGGTCAAATGTCTACTATAGGGTAAACTGTAATTCAGTTGGTCACCTAGCATCACTGTGCAGCTTTCTCTGTGTGTTACAATTTCACTGGCCACCTGTGCATGGCCAGGCCCAACTGCATGGCCTTTGCCTTTAAAAGCTAGCCTGTGAAACAGAGAAGGGTCGCCCTCTCTGTAAGAGGCATGGCCCTGGCCGGTCAGTTTAATTCTTGATGCTTGGCACAAAATAAAGCTTTGTTTGACCTTTGCTTTATATCAGTCTTGCTCCTTTAATCACGGACCCATTTTGCGGGGGGGGGGGGGGCATAACATGGACCTTCCAACCAAATGGTAAGCAGCCCAAGGACAAGGACTCTGCCTTTTCATAGCTTTTTAAGTGCCCAGTCTCTGGTTCATACCTCACAAATGCATAATGAATAAAGCAACACTAACGTACAATTAAAAGAAGAGTAAATGATAAGTGAATGTAAGAAGACCCTTAGATGTTTTGTAAGATGTGGTAGATCTCTCCTTGAAAATGCTCTAAAATCAGCAATTCTTAGAAGTTCAGTTCAAACATTCAGACATATAGTCAACTTATAGTTGTCTTTTAGGAGATCCATAATGTAAGGTTATCCTACTCAAAATATTCACTACTTCACATTTCTTCTTCATGCTGGCCTTTGCTCTTCTAAAGTTTCTTTCCTACTTTTCCTGTGAACCAGATAGTATTTTTGTGTATTCCCTTCCCACCTAGCTAGATAGAAAGGAAGCATTGATGATTATCAATACAATATCTCCTCTTGCTGGGATCCTAAGAAGAAAAAATACTATATAAAGTAGCATGCTATGTAAACCAAGGCTTAAACATCCTTTAGTGAACCACTGTAAAATATCACTTGAAATTCCTACAGGATCTTCCGCCTACTATGTTTAATTCCTAAATCTCATGTTATTAAAAGAAGTCTGTTTGCTCTTTTACCTATACTCACATTATACAATTTTTTTTTTCATCAAAACTGGCTTAGTTTGGAGTGAGGAAGCAGGACCATATGACAAGTTAGAATTTCTGATATTTGACCCTTCGCTATAAATTTAAGCCCATAAATAGTTCAAAGCTCAGAAACCAGGTCCAATCTCTCCCATTGTGGAGATATATATAAAGTAAATATATACATATATTCTGTCACACTGACAAACAGAATAAAACAGAGTCTATGTTTTCTGTAGAAAATAAGTTTTATTGGATATTAAACTGGTATAATTGGATATTATACTATAATATTATACTATAAGAAGTAGAAACATTCCTAGAAACAGTCAACCTAACAAGACTGAATCAGGAAGAAACAGAAAATCTGAACAAATGAATGAGCAAGGATATTGAATACATAATCAAATTTTATTTTCCACAGAAAGCATAGACTCTTTTTTTTTTCTGTCTGTCAGTATGACAGAATTTTTGCCAAAAAATTCAATTGAAGAAAGTTTCTCCCAACTCTATGCTTCCTAAAAAAAACCTCACTTCAGATTTCAGGACATACATATGCTCAAAGCGTACTTACCTGGAAAAGACAGTCCAGGTAAGTGGATATCAAAAGAAGGGGGGGGGGCGGCGCCTGGGTGGCTCAGTGGGTTAAAGCCTCTACCTTTGGCTCAGGTCATGATCCCAGGGTCCTGGGATAGAGCCCCAAATTGGGCTCTCCGCTCAGTGGAGAGCCTGCTTCCTCCTCTCTCTCTCTGTCTCTCTGCCTACTTGTGATCTCTGTCTGTCAAATAAATAAATAAAATCTTAAAAAAAAAAAAGAAGAAGAAGAAGAAGAAAGCAGGGGGAACTGTATTTCCATCAGACAAAAGAGACTTTAAGCCAAAAACTGTATCAAGAGACAAAAAGATCATTATGTCATGATAAAGAGGTCAATTCATCAAGAAGATATAACAACAGTAAATACACACACACCCAATGTTGGAGCACCTAAATATATTAAGCAAGTAATAACAGATCTGAAAGGAGAAATTCACAACATGGTAAGAGTGAAGGACTACCCCACTTTCAGCAACAGATAAATCATCCAGACAAAAGCAACAAGCAAACATTGGAATGGAATCATGCATTAGACCAAATGGGCCTAATAGACACTTATAGAACATTCCATCCAATAGCAGCAGAGTACACATTCTTCTCAAGTGCACATGGAGCATTCTCCAGGATAAATTATATGTTAGGCCACAAAACAAGTCTTGGCAAATTTCAGAAGACTGAAACTATACCAAGTATCTTTTCTAACCACAATGGTATGAAACTAGAAATAAACAACAAAATGAGAGCTGGAACATTTACAAACATGTGGAAACTAAACAACACTCCTGAACAACCAATAGGCCAAAGAAGAAATCCAAAGAGAAAAAAAAAATCCCCAAATGAAAATGGAAACACCTGAAAAACTATGGATGTTGCAAAAGCATTACTGAGAAGGAATTTAGCAGTGATAAATGCATCTATTTAGAAAATAAAAAGATCCCAAATAAACAACCTAATTTTATACCTCAAGGTACTAGAGAAAGAAGAAACAAACTAAGCTGAACATTAGCAGGAGGAAGGAAGTGATAAAGTGATAAAGATCAGAGGAGAAAGGGGGCACCTGGGTGGCTCAGTTGGTTGGACGACTGCCTTCGGCTCAGGTCAATGATCCTGGAGTCCGGGGATCAAGTCCCACATCGGGCTCCCAGCTCCACGGGGAGTCTGCTTCTCTCTCTGACCTTCTCCTCGCTCATGATCTCTCTCACTGTCTCTCTCTCAAATAAATTAAAAAATAATCTTTAAAATAAATAAATAAATAAAGACCAGAAAAACAATAGAAAAGATCGATGAAACTAAGAGCTATGTTTTTGGAAAGATAAACAAAAGTGACAAACCTTAAGCTAGACTAAGAAAAAAACAAAGAAGTTTAAAATAAATAAGATCAGAAAGAGGTGACATTACTACTAATAGCAAAGAAATAGAGGCTCAGGGGTGCCTGGGTGGCTCAGTGGGTTAAAGCTCTGCCTTTGGCTCAGGCCATGATCCCAGGTTCCACATCGGCTCTCTGTTCAGCAGGGAGCCTGCTTCCCTTCCTCTCTCTCTGCCTGCCTCTCTGCCTACTTGTGATCTCTGTCTTTTAAGTAAATAAATAAATAACCTTAAAAAAAAAAAAAAGAAATACAGAGGCTCATTAGAGACTACTATGAACAAATGCATGACAACAAATTAGATAACCTACAAGAAACAGGTACTTGTTAGAAACATACAACCTACTGAGACTGAATCAGGAAGAAAAAGAAAATCAGAAAAGAAACAAGTAACAAGTAGGGATATTGAATATGTAATCAAAAACCTCCCGACACGGAAAAGCCCAGGACCAGATGGCTTCACAGGTAAATTCTACCAAACATTTAAAGACAAATTAACACCAATCCTTCTCAAACTCTTCCAAAAAACTTGCAGAGGAGGGAACACTTACAAACTCATTTTACAAGGCCAGCATTACTAGGACACCAAAGCCAGATAAGGACACTATGAGAAAAGTGTAGAGTAAAACCTCTGATGAATATAGTTGCAAAAATTCTCAACAAAATAGTAGCTGAATTTAACAACATATTAAAAGAACCACACACTATTACCAAGTGGGATTTATCTCTGGGATGCAAGAATGGTTCAACATATACAAATCACTAAAGACATTATATCACATTAATAGAATGAAGTGTAAAAATCATACAATTATTTCAATAGATGCATAAAAGGCATCTGACAAAATACAACATACTTTCACGATAAAAATTTTCAACAAATTGGGCATAAAAAGATCACACCTCAACATACGACACAAGTCCATCTATAGATTCAATGCAATCTATATCAAGATTCAAACAGCATTTTTCATAAAAATAGAAAAAACAGAACCACATAAGACCCCAAATAGCCAAAGCAATACTGAGAAAGAACAAAACTGAAACCATCACATTTCCTGATTTCAAACTATTCTACAAAGATGCAGTAATTAAAACAGTTTGGTACTGGCTTAAAAATGTGCTGCCTGGGTGGCTCAGTCATTAAGCATCTGTCTTCAGCTCAGGTCATGATCCCAGGGTTCTGGAACCAATCCCTACATTGGACTCCCTGCTCAGCAGGAAGCCTGCTTCTCCCTCTCCCACTCCTCCTGCTTGTGTTCCTCTCTTGCTGTCTCCCTCTGTCAAATAAATAAAAATCTTTTTAAAAAAATAGACACAACACATAGACTGATAGAACAGAGTGGAGAGTCCAGAAATACCCCTACATATCTGGTCAACTAATACTTGACAAGAGAGTCAAGAACACTCAATGCAGAAAGGGTACGTTCTTCAGCAAACAGTGTTGCAAAAATTAGATAACCATGTGAGGAAAAATGAAATTGGACTTTGATTTTATACCACTCATAAAAGCTAACTTGAAATGGATTAAAGACTTAACCATATAACCTGATACCATAAAACTCCTAGAAGAAAACAAAGGAACAAGCTCCCCGACATTGGTCTTGGCAATGATTTTTTGAATATGACACAGAAAATCAAGCAATAAAAGCAA
Organism: Mustela nigripes; assembly: GCF_022355385.1. Taxonomy (NCBI): domain Eukaryota; kingdom Metazoa; phylum Chordata; class Mammalia; order Carnivora; family Mustelidae; genus Mustela; species Mustela nigripes. Next base: position 60,011,148 of record NC_081563.1, read on the forward strand.
AAATTGACAAGTGAGACTATGTCAGATGAAAAAGCTTCTGCAAAAATCAACAAAATGAAAAGGAAACTTACTGAAAAGAAGAAAATATGTGCAAACAATAGATCAGATAAAGGGTTAATATCCAATATATAAAGAACAGGTACATCTTAATGACGACAACAACAACAACAACAATAACAAAAAACAAACAAGCAATCTGATTAAACATGAGTAGAGGAAAAAAAATGAGCAGAGGACCTGAATGGACATTTTTCCAAAGAAGACACGCAGAGGGCTAACATGTACACAAAAGGATGTTTAACATCACTGATCACTGGGGAAATAAAAATCAAAACCACAATGAGTTATCACCCCACATATGTTAGAAGAGGTATTACCAAGAAATCAAGAGATAATAAGTGTTGGCAAAGATGCAAAGAAAAAGAACTCTTATATACTAGGAGTAGAAATATAAATCCGTGCACCCAGTATGGAAAACAGCATGGAGATTCCTCAAAAAATTAAAAATAGAACTACCATATGATCCAGAAGTCCTATTTCTGGGTATATACCCAAAGGAAATGAAAAGAGGTTATTGAAAGGATATCTGCACTCCTATGTCTATTGTAGCATTATTCACAAGAGCCAAGATAAGCAAACAACCTAAGCACACATCAACAGATGAATGGATAAAGAAGATTTAGTGGGCACACACATATATGACACACGCACACACACACATGCACACACTGGAATATTATTCAGCCATGAGAAAGAAGGAAATTCTGCCATTATGGACCTTAATTAAGGGCATTATGCAAAGTGAGATAAGTCAGATAGAGAAAGACAAATACTGTATGGTATCACTTATATGTGGAATCTAAAAAAGGCTGAACTTATAAAAACAGTAGAATGGTGGTTACTGGGGGCTGAGGATGGGGGAACTTGGGAGATGCTGTTTAATGGCACAAGTTTGCAACTAGTAGATAAATAAGTTCTGGGGATCTAATGCACAGCATGGTGATTATAGGCAACAATATTATATTATAAAAGTTGCTAAGAGAATGGATCTCAATTGTTCTCACCACAAAAATAGAAATTATAATTACGTGAAGTGATGGAGTGTTAAGTAACGCTATGGTAATAATCACATTGTAGCATATAATGTATCAATATAATATCTAATGTATAATGTTTAAAAAATAAAGTTCCTATAATTTAGCAAACTTATTGGGTATCATGTAAATAACACAGAGAATGATCAGCACCAGATGTTTTACAGCTAAAATATTATGCAGTCACTTCTAAATCTAGTGAAAAGGTTGACCTGCTTACTTGCTGACATTCAGCTCTTATCTGTAACATTTCAGCTGTTCAGCCAAGTCAATTATAGTAGGAAAAAAGTTTCATAAATCAAAAACACACAAAAGAAAAGGCATATTTGTAAACAAGGATGTGTAGGCAAAATGAATTATTTTAAACACTTAACGTTTTTTGAGGTTCTCACAATAAAAAGATTGCAGATGTAAGCAAGTTAATTTAAAATGTGGCTTAAGAGTTGGCCCCACCTGGGTTTGAATCATGATTCTACTACTAAGCAACTGGGACCTTGGGAAAGTTGCTTAACTCCCTTACGTCTGTTTGCTCAGCTTTAAATTGCAGGTAACATTAACCTTCCCATATTGCCAGTGTGAGGACAAAATGTAAAACGTATGCTTAATAAGTGGTAGCTGTTTCACCGTAATTATTGTCACAGAAATTTTACTATGAAGCACTTTGCCATCCTAAATTAGTTTTTGTATTTGTATTTCTTTTTTGAGCTTCTTCAAAAATACTTTTATATGCATCATTTTATTTGAATCTCTTAACAACTGTGAGATAGAGGAGACAAAATTAATCTCACTAGAAAACTAAGATCCATAGTTTGCCTCAGTCATCTAACATCTGATAAAGTAAAGCTGGGACAAGAATCCATGTGTTAGTCTTATTTTCAGGAGCAATCCTCCAATCTGGTCTCAAAGCAACAGGAGGGAGCTTTTAAAACACTACCTGATCGTGACATCCCACCTTCTTGTCCCTTTCCCCTCTTCTTCTCTACACCTCCTCCCCCATCTTTTTCTCCCTCTCCTTTTAAGTTTCTAATTTGAGACAGGTCCAGGGGGGAAAAAAAAGTCCTGATTTTAGCTGAGCTGGGTGAATCTCCACATAGGACACGAAAACCTACAGTCCTGGGACATGGACCCAGAGAAAGAAAGAAAGAACAGGTGAACAACAACCTACCTAAACTGTAAGTGAATACTTAACAGCTCGCTCTGGCCTCCTTCCTTTACTTAACTCTCATTTTGCTCTGAAAAGGTCACAGGGCCCTCCACTTAAAATGCCTCTGCCAGTAAACAGAAAGCAAAATAGCGGGAGGAAATTCTTTGGGCAAAAACGTTTATATTCATTTTGTTGTCAAAAATGTTGTGGGCAGAAAGTATGAGAAGAAACTACAGAAATACATGAGGCATTGCAAGTATGCATCTAATATCCTAATATAAATTTGCAGTAGGTCAATGATTTCTCAACTGTTTTGGAGTTGGAACATTATTCTTTAAGAGGTTCATACTGTTTTAAAAATGAAATTCAATTAAGTCAATTTGAGTAACTCTGACCCCTCTTTAACTGATGTTACAGGACCACCACTGCTTTAGACTGAGACGAAAAAAACTTGTAGGTTTCAAAGTAGCATAATTGTCTGTGACTGAGGCATAATGAGGATGGGATTTATCAGGTCGCTTTTATCCACAGAGGAAGCAGGTCGGCCACTGTATTATGTGTCTATGCTGAGGGGAGAATTTCCCCTCAAAACCCATTTCTCCCTCTCCTCCAAACTCTGTCTCTAATGCCTTCAATTCATTCTTTAAGGTTAATTTTTCTAGGGAAGCAATATAATGTAGCACAACCTTTATCAAAACAAAGATAGAAACAATTGTAAGATGCACCACTCTTCTATGGGCCACTGAGAAAGAAAAACCAATGCCACTTGTAATAAAATACCATCAGTATTAGAGGCATCCCAATTTCAGAGACACTGGAATATGAAAACTGTGTGTGTTAAACTCTATGAAATGCAGTAATTAAGAGGATGGACCTTAATATCAAATACATCTGGATGGACATAGTGATTCTGCCGTTTGATAGATGGACTGCTTTGGGGAAGTTACTTATCTGAACTTCTACCCTCCCCTCCGTGAAATTAAATTATTAACATACGCCTCCTTAGTTATAAAGAATTACCTAAAATGAGCTATAAAAAAAAAATGTGTTCAGTGCAGAGCCCAGTCCTCCATTAGGCATCCAAAATTAAAACTACAATGATTACAATAGGGGAGAGTAGCATACAAAGTCCCCAGTGCTCCTGACTCCTTACTTCTCGAAAGAGTTTGTGAGATTTGAGATAGAACAGAGCTCCACAGATGGAGGTATTTGACAAGAGCTTTGTTTGTGGGAGGGGAGATAAGACTGGAACTGGGAAACTGCCCGGGGAGGGAAGGCCTGGGGATGGTGGGGAGGAGCTCGATGTCGTAGAAGAGCGCAGAGGACACCAAAACCAAACACTATTATGTCTTCAAACTTTTGAGCACGATTGTTTCTGATTTCAATTTTATTCTAATATCAAGAATACACTCATATCCCCCCTCCAAAAAAGAATATACTCATACCCTTAAAAACTATGTTAAGTGAAAGGAGCTGGTCACAATCAAATGTTACACAATTCCATTTACATTCAATATCCACAATAGGCAAATCCATAGAGACAGATAGAAACTTAACTTAGGGGTTGCCAGTGGCTCCTGGGAGGAGGAATGGGAAGTAGCAGCTAACGAGTACAGGTTTTTTTAGAGTAATAAAATTAGATTGTAATGATGGTTGTGCAACTCTGCAAATATATAAAAACCAATAAATAGCACCCTTTATTTATTTATTTATTGGGCGAGAGAATGAGCAGGGGGAAGGAGCAGAGGGAGCGGGAGAAGCAGGGGGGAGGGGCAGAGAGCGAAGGAGAAGTGGACTCCTTACTAAGCAGGGAGCCCAATGCAGGACTCCATCCCAGGACCCTGGGATCATGACCTGAGTTGAAGATGCTTAACTGACTGAGTCACCCAGGTGCTCCCTGAATAGTACACTTTAAACAGGGTGGATTTTATGGTATGTGATTTACACCTCAATAAAGATTTTTAAAAAAAGAATACATTCCCGTGTCCTGCTATTCTGAAGTCTGGAACTAAGCTTTTTTTTTTAAATCACTTTACTTCCTAAAATGATAGAAACAACCGAACACATTTAGGAAAACAAACTTATCAACTTTACCTTAATTTACACGAAAGTTGCTAAAATTTCACAAAGTTCACTTAAGGTTTTCACTTTATTTTCATCTTCCACATACAAGAATGGACCAATTCAAACACAGTCTACAATTCTGTGAACTTCAGAGGATTTAGTCACAGGGATAATGATTTAACTCTATCATGAGCCACACACAGTGTGAAGTGGGGACGCAAATTAATTTATATCCAGAGGTGATGTTCAAAATAGTTTAAAACTGGATAAGTCAGGCACTAAGCAAACATGATGGACACTAGCTAGAGGTCCTGGGAGTGCTAGAATTAGAACGACTTTGAGGATCCAGGAGAAAGGGCCAGGTAAATGGAAAGCTATGGATTTAGGGAACAAGGGTACTTTGATGCACCTGCATTAATTTTAATAAGTGATACAGAAGGTTCCAATATTTTAAAAGCTAATTAGAGCTGCTCCAGGGCAAATCTGTCTACCTTATCTCCGTTATGCCATCAGAACGCTCACCCAGCTCTCCAAATGTGGCCTTAGAGTGATATCTTCTACTCTTGACCTCTTACAGAGAAGAAAACCAAGGCTGAGGAAGGGTGAGTGGCTTGCCCACCATGCATGAATAGTCACAGAGTCAGATGTAGAACCCACATCCCCCAAATCTTAATTCAGGTCATACGTGATAGGGAAAAAATGGGCAAAATATCCTCACACCAAATTAACTTACCCAGTTATACTTTTTAACCATTTCTAAAGCAGAGTCGAATTTATTTTCTAGTTGCGAGCACAGAAAAAGCATATATATTCATTATGGGAAAACAAAGGGACAGTGAGTCCGGACTTCAGGATAGTTATTTTTAAATTATGTTAATGGGAAGCATACCGATATACATGTAGCCTCTCCCAACCGAATCCACACATCATTGCCAAAGCAAACTTGAGGAGAATAAATCAAAAGCATTTAAAATAAAATACACAACTTTTGTCTTCCTAGGTATTAGAGAGTAAAGACCAGAAAAGAAACAAGAAACAATAGACAAAAACGATCTTATTCACCAGAAGCAAGAGTTAGAGCATTGCCAAAAGAACGCTACAGGATGACTTTTTGGATGCTTAGGGTTTTGTATATATTGAGGGAGAGATAAGTATATTCATTCGTTCATATTTTAATAATAATTACTCATATTTGAATGGCCCTTTACAGTTTTAGAAGTGCTTTCCATAAATAAATAAATAAATAAATAAGTGTGCTTTCCTAAACATGTAGCAGATGACTTTTGACATAGGAAATATTTTGCAATATATTGCTCAGTGGAAATGTAGGCTACCAAAAATAAAAGTATGCACAGTCAAAATGCTATTTTTTTGTATAAAAGAAAGTGTGTGCTATATGTGTGTATGCACACATATAAAAAAAGATAGAAAACATATTGAAATACTATCTTTTCTCACTGGTGTTTGGTGTTTTCCTTTGTCTTTTCTGTTCTCCTGGTTTCTTGCATTAGACATGTATACTTCTGTAATTAAGAAAAAACTTGGGGCACCTGGGTGGCTCAGTTGGTTAAGTGTCTGCCTTCGGCTCAGGCTCTGATCCCAGGGTCCTGGGATTAAGCCCCACACCAGGCTTCTTGCTCAGGGGAGAGCCTATTTCTCCCTCTTCCTTTGCTGCTCCTTTGCTTGTGCTCACTCTCCCTCTCTCTGTCAAATAAATAAATAAAATCTTAAAATAAAATTTAAGGGGTGCCTGAGTGCTCAGTAGATTAAGCCCCTGCCTTCAGCTCAGGTCATGATCTCAGGGTCCTGGGATGGAGCTCCGCATTGGGCTCTCTGCTCAACAGGGAGCCTGCTTCCCCCTCTCTCTCTCTGCCTGCCTCTCTGCCTACTTGTGCTCTCTCTGTGTGTCAAATAAACAAATAAAATCTTTTAAAAAAATTTAAAACTTCTTCCATGTGTATATTCATTGAGCCTCATAATAGTCATGTGACATATTTTATATAAGAGGATATTGAGTCTCAGGGGTGCTCGGGTTGGTATAGTCGGTTAAGCCTCAGACTCTTTGTTTCAGCTCAGGTCATGATCTCAGGGTCTTGAGATCAAGACCCCAGCTGGGCTTTGCGCTCACCGTGAAGTTTTCCTCTTCCCCCTCCCTCTGGCCCTCCACCCTGTTTGTTCTCTCTCTCTCAAACAAATAAATAAATCTCAGGGGTTAAAAAAAAAAAAAGAGGATATTGAGTCTCAGAAGAACTAAGTGACCTACTACTAGACAGGTAGCAAGTACCAGAACTTGGCTTTTCATCTAGGCCATCTGACCCTAAATCTTAATTATGTTCTTTCCTCTACATTATAATGCTCAATTTTTTGAGTTGGCTCATGTGATGACTCACTGTGGCGCATTCTGGACTATCTTTATATTATCCTTGCTGTAGAGCTCCATCCACTCATTTGTACCTGTTAGTCATCCTACAGAAAGCCGTTGTCCAATTAAAATAGTAGCTGTTCTAGAAGTGGCAGCAATTGAAGCAATTAACTTCCCACAACACATTCCTGTAGCTTTGTTCATTTGAGTAGCCATTATTTCAAAGCAGGGCACTGTACACCGCTCTCAGATCTTAAAACCTCCTGGACTCTCTCCTCGACTCTGTCCTCTTTAATCTATATCCAATTTCCACTCCTATCAGTTTTTCAAGGCTTATATTTTCCTGTGATCTTTTCCTTAAAAGCTACTTCTTCCCAATAGGCCCCGTTCTACTGTGGAAAAGCAAAGAGAACTGTGAGAAAGTGAGGCCATGCAGAGACCATTGGAAGCTCTGAAAATCTAGCCCATTACACCATCACCTCACAATGAGCTCCAAAAATTGCTGCTGATTTTCTGGGCATGGAGAGAGCTCCCAATCAATTGAAAGTCTCTGCCTTAGGATTTCCTGAATACTGTTTTATTCTTTGACTTTTCACACAAATTTTGCAGCATCAGGTAAATGTGCTGAACAAGTGACACTGTCCAGATCAGGAAGATGTGGAATGGAAGTTCTATAACCCTTTGCAAGATACGTAGGGAAGTTACGGATTAAGCTGAAATATTCTGGATTTTGTGTACCTTGTCAGATGATACTCTCTTTTCATCCTTCAGAGCTGAGCTGTGTTGTTCTGGACACAAGGATGATGGTTTACAGGTGTTTGTTCCTGCATTCTGATTTTTTTTTTTTTTAACTGCATATCTTCAGCCAGAGGAGAAGTTGCTGATTTCTAAGTATTGTGACCCACATATGCCTGGCCCTCAAAGACAGCTTTGTCTTACAGATACCTTGAGTAGGACTCAGCCCTTCCAGACTCAACAAGTACAAATTTAACTTCCTAAGACATTATTGTAGATTTCATGGAAAGATGTATGAAAGGTTTTAATCAAGTACCACTTGGCAAACTTTAATAGAAACTCCTATTAAATATCTCAGTTCTCCCCCCCACTCCCCACCAAGTTCCCTCTCGGTGATCTCTTCTCCCTTTTATCTTGCCCTCACATATCACAGCATTATTAGATATCACAGCATTATTTCTTGTCTCTGCCCCCCCTCTACTTCCTGCAAAAAAATAATAAAAATTTTCTAATGCAGAACAATTTAGTGAACTCTCTTAATCTTTTATCTTCACATCCATCCTTAGTTCACCAAACAGAGAACGTTTTTTGGAATCAATTGGGTATTACTATAAATTACAAGTAATCTTTCTCTGTCACAAATAATTTTTCTCTTGTCACAAGAGTGCTGATCATCACTAATTATTTTTTTTAAAGATTTATTTATTTATTTGGCAGAGAGAGAGAGAGAGAGCACAAGTAGGCAGAGGCGGGCAGAGAGAGAGAGGGGGAAGCAGGCTCCTTGCTGAGCAGAGACCCTGACTCCGGGCTCAATCCAAGGACCCTGAGACCCTAACCTGAGCCAAAGGCAGAGGGTTAACCCACTGAGCCACCCATGCACCCCTGGTCATCACTAATTATTAAGGAAATGCAACTCAAAACTGCAATATTACCTCACACTCATAAGAGTGGCTATCATCAAAAAGATAAGAAATAACAGATGCTGGTGAGGATGGGGAGAAAATAGAACCTTTATGCACTGTTGGGGGAAATATTAATTGGTATAGCCATTATGGAAAACATAAGCATGTTCCACAAAAATTTAAAAATTTGGGGGGGGGAGGATGAGTAAAATAAGTGAAGGGGATTAAGAGTACAAATTTCTAGTTATAAAACAAATAATACAAGATGAAAATCACAGTATAGGGAATATAGTCAATAATACTGTAACAATGTTATATGGTAGCAGATGGTAACTATACTTCTCAGGGTGAGCACAGCTTAATGTGTATAGAACTGTTAAATCACTATGTTGTACACCTGAAATTAATATAATGTGGTATGTCAACAATACTTCAAATAAAAATTTTTCTTAAAAATTAAAAATGAAACCATCAAATGACCCAGCAATGCTACTTCTGAGTATCTACCCAAAGAAAATGAAATCAGTAACTCAAAGAAATATCTTCCCTCTGTACTCCCTGCCAAGTTCACTGCAACATCTTTGATAATAGCCAAGTTATGGAAAAAGCCTAAGTACCCATCAACAGATGAATGGTTTAAAAAATTGTAGTATATATACAAAATGGAATACTATTAAGCTATTTTTAAAAAAGAAGAAAATCTTGCAATAACATGGATGAACATTGAGGTCATTATGCTAACTGAAATAAATCAGAAAAAGACAAATACTGTAGGATCTCACTTGTATGTGGAATTCCCCCTGAGTTCCCTGTCTCTATGAATGGCTCCACTATCCACTCAGTTGCCTGAGCCAGAAAACGGAACAGCATCCTTGACCTTTCCTCTTCCATACCCAGCTCCCAACGCATCAATCATTAGCCTCAGTGGAAACTAATTCTGCATTATATCTGGCCCCATCTTGCTATACATCCCTTAACCTGGGAACCCTCATATCTCAGAACACTCTAGTACCCTTCTCCTCTAGTTCCCCACTCTGCTCCTCTTCATTCCACTCTCCACTCTCCAATCAGAGTGGCTCTTTTAACCTGCTACTTCCCATGGCTCTTAAGTTAATGTCTCTGCCCCTTAAGGTACCTTACAAGGTTTCTCTAATTTGCACTCTACACCCCAGAGTTAATACATTCCCCCCCCCCAACTCCTTTTTTTTTTTTTTAAAGATTTTATTTATTTATTTGAAGCAGGCTCCCCGCTGAGCAGAGAGCCCGATGCGGGACTCGATCCCAGGACCCTGAGATCATGACCTGAGCCAAAGGCAGCAGCTTAACCCACTGAGCTACCTAGGCGCCCCTTCCCCCCCAATTCTTTAAGAGAGTCATGGCCTCTCTCACTCACAGGCTTTTACATATTAAAGTCCCATTTCTTGAACATTCCCACTTCTTTACGTTTGCTTTGCTAACATTCAGAAGCTTTTCTTGACTCCCTCCTCCCCCCACACACCTAGTTATCATAATGCACACTAATTACTTGTTGTCCATCTTTCCACTAGACTACATAGTCCATGAGGCAGGTACATGCCTATTTTTGCAGATCTATTCCAGCACCTAGCACACTGCTTTGCATAGAGGAGAAGTTCCACGGTTATCTGTAGTATAATGAGTAAAAAAAAAAAAATAAATATGTCACCACTTTGCAGTAGCAGCAATGTCAGTGTCTTAAGCCTATTTTATCTTCATGCAGTGTAAGCTAATTACTCAATCCAGAAAAAGTGTTCTAGTTCTGTTTTCTTTTTGCAAACCTATCTTTAACAGTGGAACTCTTTTTTCAAATATGTGTTAGAGCCCAATTTATATAAAATGGACGGAAACAGAGCTGTTCCTATTGAAACTGGAGTGGGAAGCCCCATCTCCCTAGCTCCCTTGATCCTAAGGGATTTCCCTTGGGACTCTCAGAACTTACTTTGAGAACCGCTGATCCAACCAATCCCACTGCAAATAGGCAGAAACATTTATATCACCTGAGACTTTGTTTTTAAAATCTTCTGAGAAGTATCCATTCATAGGAGGAGGTGCTTATCTAGAGAAATAAGGAACCTAGTGAGAGACTCCAAAGTAACTCTATTTCACCTTTCCTGATAATGCTTTTCTAACCTGCAATGAAAGAGTAAAATGCTCTTTCAAAGATTTAGAGGCTCAAAGTACTCCAGGGCAGAGACTGAACACATTTTACCATGAACCTTGACACCTGGGGGGTGGTTCAGAGTGAGTTAAAGCATAAGAGGATTTACCCTGATGCCAGCTTTGCTTTGGTTGGAGCCTGAAGTCAATTACACATACAAAGTTCTAATCCTCACGAAGTTGTCCTTTTCCTTAGGTTGCTGATACTCAGCACTGAAGTCTAGGATTCTTTTCATTAGGATTTTTTTCTCATGAATAGTGTTTTCTGCCAAAGGGAACAAACTTCCTCCAGACAGAAAAGTTAAGAAAAGCACAAGAGAGACATTTGTCAATAGGAACTCACACAACGAAATGTCTCGTGGGCAGATGAGCCATCGTGTGAAGGGGTGGAGAGGAAAGTCTAGTTGAGGCCCATGATATGCTGGGTAAGGCCACAGCACACACTATTATCACAGGGCCATGAACACTTAACATCCGGTGGAAGCCTTGGCCTTAAAACCAGGAAGAGAGAATTTCCTCTAGATATCTTGGGGAGGGGAAGAAAGGGGCTACTTTCATGCTTATAAATACTATTTCTTTTGGCTGTAGGCAAAACTTGAAGTCTCAATAAAATTCTGAATATTTTAATGACTTTATGATTGGGAAGCTTATGATTGTAAAGCATGGAACAGCCTCTATTAGACAAAAGCATGATTAAAAAATTTATTACTTTTTTCCACTGACTATAACATTAAGAAGGAATCAAGAAACATAATGTAGGTAATAATGGTTAAGTTTAGGAGCTGGTGTCACTGGAAAGAAGCTCCATCGAACTTTGCTTATGTTTAGCACATGGTTGGCAATAAATTCAACATATTTGGACTATAAGAATTTATTCTTGGCTGAGGCAGATGAGGTAAATAGATCATTTTCTTAATAGCACGGATGAAGCATAAGTACTTAAGAGATGTTCAATTCAGATCCTAGCTCAAGAGCTAACAATCCAGCTTTAGTCGCAGAAACAGGCAGGTAATTGAAACACCATAGAGTGTAGTGGGCATTGCAGTAGCGGTAAGGACAGCATAGGAGAGGAGCTACTTAACCTGGGAAGGTGCTCAGGGGAGGTTTCTACAGTGATACCTGTGATACCTGGGCTGAGTCTTGAAGGTAAGTAAGATAAGTGAGGATGGAATCGGGGAGGAGTTCCAGATGAAGAAAGCAGCATGCAGGCAGAAAGTGTTGCTTGCCTAGTTGTGTCTGTGGTTAGAACACAGAGTCTTTGTGAGGGGTGGCAAGAGACTGGCTAAAAAAGTAGGCAGGGTAGGACCCCTGAGTGGCTCAGTCAGTTAAGCGTCTGCCTTCAGCTCAGGTCATGATGCCAGGATCCTGGGATTGAGTCCCACATCGGGCTCTCTGCTTAGTGGGGAGCCTGCTTCTCCCTCTGCCTGCTGTTCCGCTGCTATGCACATTCTCTCTCTCTCTCTCTCTCTCTCTCTCTGAGAAATAAATAAAGTCCTTTTAAGAAAAAGAAAGGAAAGAAGGCAGGGCCCAGGGCGTGAATGACAAGAAAGTAGCAAGCTAAGAAGTATCAACATCAGTCTGTAAGGCTACAGGAAGCCATTAAGGTGAATAACCCGAGAAATAACATGATCAGATTAGTGATTTGGAAAATAATTTATCAGTAGCAGCATGGAGTCAAAGCATACTTTTTAAGTCTCATATTAATAGAGAATGAACACTGATCAAAGATTTTAACTTATTAAATAATAAGGGAACCAGTGATTTAGTTAAGCTGGTTCCAAGAGACTTGAAGGGGGTTTATAGAGGCCATCAGGAGAGAAATCAAAATTAGCTTTTTATTCTTTCAAGTTAGAGACGGATCTGGTAAGTGTTAAGAGCAATAAAATCTTGGGATTACCTCTTCTATGGGACAGAACTGTTTGCATCTCTACCAGGCAAAAATTTGCAAGTTAACATGTAACTGCAGAGTGTGAGCCTTTAATTTATAAATTTCAATGATAATAAAAAACTACAATGGTGGTACATTCCCCAATGAAATAATTACTGGTTAGACTTTTTTTTTTTTACTTTAATTTTATTTTTTAAAGTAGTCTCCATGCCCAGAACAGGGCCTGAACTCAGGACCCTGAGATAAAGACCTGAGTCCAGAGTCAGATTGCTTAACCCAACTGAGCCACCCAGGTGCCCCCTACTGGGTAGACAAGTTAAACAACATTCGCCATTACATTGAAAGGACCTACTGCACTGTCACTGTCTTTTGAGTCTGGTTTAGAGTGTTCATATGAAGGGAGAATCAGTCTGTAAAGGGGATTTCCAGCCTGGGGTCTTGTTGCAGAAGACCAGACTGGAGATACAGACAGGAGAGTTGTTTGTGTACAGGTAGCAGAGTATACATGCATATTTTGCTTATGCAAATCCAAGTATATATCTTTGGGAAAACAAAAAGGATAAAGAAAATCGATAGTTAAAATGACAGAAGGACTTTTCCCACCATTCCTATCATACAGCATATATCCCAAAACCAACATGATATGAGAGGCAGAACTCTTAGCAGATTTCAGATTCCCTGTGCTGAACATTCCCCTATACTGACTGTTGGTCTCTTATTTAAAAAGACCAACTTTTTAAAGTCATCGCTACACCCAACATGGGGCTCAAACTCATGACCCTGAGATCAAAAGTGAGATGCTCTATGAACTGAGATAGCCAGGTGCCTCAATATCGTTTTTTTTTTTTTTTAACATTTATGGTCCTAAACCCAAATTGAGTTCTTAGCTGAAACTCAATAATCTTCCAAAGTTGGAGGAAAATCTATCTGAACTTACAGGAGATGGTGCTATACTGTACTCATGGACTATTCAAAGGGTAAATTATATTATACCTTCACTAGACTTTAGAATCTTCCTCTCCATCTCTGCCCCAGACCCCCTGTTTCAAAATGTGACCCCACTATAGGTAAAGCCAAGCATTTCCACTATATCACCCAAGCAAACTGGAAAAGGTGAAGGGATAGAGATTCTAGGACATAAACCCAGAGAACACTGAGATCCTAACAGGGCTCAGGGGACCAAAGTTCCTGAAGGAATTTGAGGAGGACTGGCCAGCAAGGTAAGATGAAGTAAAATTAGAAGAGGATGAAAGTTAAAGGAGTTTGAAAAAAGTAATGGTCTACAACTTAAAATAACCATGGGGTAAGATAAAGGCAAAAAAATGTCCATTTGATTTGATGATAAGAAACCATTGGCCTGAGCATGAACTATTACAGAGAGGTAGTCAGGGCAGAAGTCAGATTGCAGACAGGTAAAGGGTGAATAGAAGATGAGGAAGAAGAAACAGCAAGGAGAGCTTCTCTCCCTTTTTCTAAGAAGAATGACCATAAGGGAAGGAGATAATTTGAAGAGGGACATTGCAGGCAGTTGTTCCAGCTGTGCAATAATCAATCCTTGGAGACCTTACTCATTGTGCTGATTCTGTGAATGGTGCTGCGGACATGTGGTTCACAATAGGATATGGTGGCATGGTTTTGGGAGGGACACTGGATTGAGGAAGAGTTGTTTGTTCATTTGTTTAGTGTTAAGGAGAGAGTATTCAGAGAGGGTGAAGATGGAGGCTGGTGTGTATGGGTCTGAGAAAGAGAAAGAGAGAAGGAGAGAAAGAGATAAGGAAGGAGGGAGGGTGATTGAGAACATGAGGTTCCTCATTAGGCAGGAGGGGATTTAATCAGAACACACTGGAGTATTTAATCATAGTGAATCACACACTACATACAGGGAAATGGCAGGAAGGAGTAGGGAAAGATAATTGATGGTGATAAAAGTTGGGGGTTTATCAGGAAGTGGGAGTGTATGTGTGTATATATTAGGTAGGAGAAAAATTCACTAATTACAAATGGGGGAAGGGAATAACTTTTAACCAAAATATGAGGAAAAGAGCTTGATGTTTAGAATAGCTACTGAAGATAATGAGAGAGGGGGAAGTACTCAAGACCCCCCAAAATAAAGTGGTTTGGAGGGTCTGGCTGATATAGAAGACCAGGACTTTGTAGCGGAAGCAACCCCTGACAGAAACTTGAAAACAAATCCTGATCTAGTAACAAGGAGTAAATGATGGAAAGATTCCATTTACGCCTTTCTATTGTCAGGGTGGGCGGTAGGGCGCAGGGCAGAGAGGGAGGAAAGGAAGGAGGGAGAAATGACTGGGGTCTGTAATCAACTGAGAGACAAAAACATATAGAAAAAAATTACAATCATTAGTTATGTCCATAAGCAGACTATTTAAAGGCAACCATAAAAATAAAAGGAGGAATAATGGTTTACAGATGAAGATGAAAAATAACTGACAGAAAAGATATCAAGTATTTGTGTATTGTCCAACAGTGCAGATGAAGATTCCTTGTAGAGTCTGGATACCATCTTTTCATGTTTTCTCTCCTCAACTGATTTGTTCCTGGTTAATTTAATTGTCCCGCAGCAGGAAAAGGGTAGCAACATTGTTACTATTCACAATGCCATGGTTCTTTGGAACCTGCTAGTAGTTAAACTACCTGGATTTCTTACCTCTGAGATTCCCTAGTACTATTTACTGTATTTAATACTGGCTATACAATTATTCATAAGGCTGCATCATCTATCATGTCATTTGTGAATACAGGCTGCTAAAAAGTTGTTTCTGTGTTTTGTTGATGATGACCACAAATGTGAGGCCAGAGTATGAAGACAAATGTGAACAGAAATTTGTTTCTATAATTCATTTACTGACAGGAATTTTATAGCAAGAGCATAGAACATCTCCTGATCTTGTCTTCTCTTAAACTCATTAGGCTTTAAAGACCACATGCGGCCCAGAGTCTGTGGTAGAAGTGGGGTAACAGTGAGGAGGGGAGAAAGGTATGCTGCAGGGTATAGGAAACTACTCCCTTCTGTCCTTGGGTTCTGTATACTGGGTAGGAACACACTTGGGTGAGAACGGGCGCAGGGCTGATACATGCAGCAGAAGCCCAAGTGAGTGGTGGACCATGGATACCTTAAAGTCCCAATCTTATCCTTAGTTCAACATGAGTGTGAATCTTCCAAAACCAGCATGTCCGCACTATTCTGGTGGCCCTGCCATCCATGAAATGGTTTATCTCTTCATTTCTTCAATGTTTCTTTAATAAAAGTTTATACTTTTTTCCATAAAGGTTTTTTACTTATTTTGCTAGATTTAGTTCAGAAACTTGATATTGTTGGTAGTGTTTAGTGGTGTATTTTCAATTTCATATTTTCAAATTATGTTGTTGCTAGTGGATAAAAATATAACTAATTTTTGTCTTTTGATTTTGTAAGCAATAATTTGGCTAAAATTTCTCATTAATATTCATCATTTGTATATTTGTGGGATTTTGTATGTTTGGTCATATATCATTTGTAAATAATGAGACTTTTGTTCCTTTTAAGCCATGTATATACTTTGCTTTTATATATATACACATATATATATTTATATGTTTTTAAAGATTTTAATTATTTGTTAGAGAGAGAGAGCACAAGCAAGGGAAGCATCAGGCAGAGGGAGAGGGAAAAGCAGGCTCCCCACCAAGCAGGGAGCCCAATGTGGGGCTTGATCCCAGGACCCTGGGATCATGACCTGAGCCTAAGGCAGACATTTAATGACTAAGTGACCCAGGTGCCCCTTTCGGTATTATTTTTGGAAATTTTCAGTAAGTCTAAATTTATTTCAAAATAAAAAATTAATTAAAAATAGAAATACTATATGGTCTAGTAATTCTACTGCTAGTATTTACCCAAGCAAAATGGAAACACTAATTCTAAAAGATATACGCACCCCATATTTATTGCAGCATTATTTATAATACCCAAGGTATGAAATAAACTCAAGTGTCCACTGATAAATAAAGATATCTATCTATATATAATGGAATATTGTACAGCTATTAAAAAGATGAGATGGTGCCATTTGAGAAAACATAGATGGATCTAGAGGGTATTATGCTAAGTGAAATAAGTCAAACTGAGAAAAACATATACCATATGATCTCACTTACATGTGGAATCTAAAAAAAAAAAATGAATAAATAAACAAAAAGTAGAAACAGATCCATAAATACAAAGAAATGATGGTGCCAGAGGGAAGGGGGATGGGAAATATGCAAAATGGAAGAGGGGGAGTGGGAGCCTCCAGTAATGGACTGAGTAAGTCCCACGGATAAAGGTACAGCATAAAAAATGTACTCAATGGTATTGTAATAGTATTGTATGGTGACATATGGTCATACCACAACCTATAGACTTCTTGACTCACTATATTATACCTGAAACTCATGTAACATTGTGTCACCTATACCTCAATAAAGATAAAAAATTTACAAAAAGTTTCTTTAAAGTTGGGGGGGAGGAGTTTGAATGAAAAGGAAAAGTAAATGCTGATAACAAGTGAAGTTTCCGTCCTTTTTGCATGATTGAAAATTATTACAATAAAAAACATTCAAAAAGGAAAACTGCAACCAAAAAATTGATCTGGTCATTACTTTTACTTGGTGGGACAGTTTTTTTATAACTGATTTATTTTCTTTTAAAAATGTTTTTGACTATTATTTTCTATTTCCTCTTGAAAAAGTTTTGGTAAGTTATATTTTTCTAGGGACTTATACATTTCTCTAAATTTTCAAATTCATAGCCTTAAAGTTGTTCATAAACCTTCTTTTTAACCATTTGTCTGCCTCAACTGTAATTATGAGCTCTCTCGTTTTAATACTTATCTATAAACGGCTTTTCAAAGGAAGAATTTTGGCCTTTGTTAATCCTTTTTTGTATTTTTCTCTATTTCATTGATTTCTGCTGTTAAATTTATCACTTCCATTCTTTTATTTTTTACATCATTATTATTTTTCTAGCTTCCTAGCTTATTATTAGGCTTTCATCTTTCCTAATACATCTTAATTTATAGTATTTTCATCAATACATATTCTAAGTATTTTCTAATTTCCATAATTCTTTGACCCTCAAGTTAGAAGATATCTTAATTTTCCACATATAGGCTTTTTCTAGTTATCTTTTATTGATTTCTAATTTAATTGCATTATGGTCATAAACTGTGGTCTGTATGATTTCAATCTTTTGATAAGTGTTGATATTTGCTTTATAACTCAGCATGTGGTCAATTTTCAAAAATACTCCGCAACACTGCTTGAAAAGAACGTGTATTCTGTAGTTGTTAGGTGCAATGTTCTAAATACTTACTCAATTAGAGCAAGCTTATTAATTGTGTTGTTCTAATCTTCTACCTCCTCACTGATTTTGCCAGCTTGATCTAAATACTTGCAAGTTTAGAGAACTTCTTACATCTTCCTGTAGAACTGAACCTTTTATCCTTTTTTTTTTAAAGATTTTATTTATTTCTTTGACAGACAGAGATCACAAGCAGGCAGAGGCAGGCAGAGAGAGAGGAAGGGAAGCAGGCTCCCTGCGGAGCAGAGAGCCCAATGCAGGGCTTGTTCCCAGGACCCGAAGGCAGAGGCTTTAACCTACTGAGCCACCTGGGCGCCCCTGAATATTTAACCTGGAATGAAATGATTCTCTTTAAAGCCTTTGTCCTAAAGACTATTTTGTCTGATATTAATATACCAACACCAACATTTTTTGGTTAGTGTCTGTATGGTATATTTTTTTCCACACTCTTATTCTAATTTTTCTGAATCCTATGTTTTAAATGTGACTTAAGTAGAAGAATATAGCTGAATTCTTTAGAAGAGAAGGCATATGTATACAATATATACAAATACCATCTGTAAATATTTGTTCTTATAAGTTGGGCTGGTAGTCCATTTTTGTTTATTTTTTAAATTCATTTATCTATTTATTTGAGAGAGAAGTTGGGGAGGGCACAGAGTGAGAGGGAGAGAGAGAAACTCAAGCAGCCTCCAAGTCCAGCACAGAGTCCCACTCGGGGCTTGATCTCATGACACTGAAATAATTATCTGAGTCGAAATCAACAGTTGGACACTCAACAGACTGAACAACCTAGATATCCCTATTTTGGGTTATTTTAATTCCTGATATATTTGAATTTATTTCTCCATCTTATTTTGTGCTTTTTATGTGTCTTGAACATCCAATATTTTTTTCTGTCCTCATTTACTTTTTTGGTATGGATTGCAATTTTCTTTCTACTTTTTTCCTTTTTCATTAAAGTAGTAGTTATGCTACTTTGGATACTTGTTATCTTTAGCATTCTCCCAAGCAACAAAAAATACAGAATACTTTAACTCTGATCACTCTTCCTCCAAATTTATAGGCAACAGATTGTTGTGTATTTCATTTCTAGTTATTCTTTAACTTCTTAAGAGATTATTCTTATTGTTGTTCTTATTAGCTGATATTTACAATTAACCACATATTTAGCACTTTCCTTGGTCTTCATTCCTTTATTCATCTCTGACCTTCCATCTGTGCTAACTTTCTTTCTGCCTTTAGAATTTCCTTTAGTGAGAGTGTGTTGGGGTCAAACTCTCAGTTTTTGTTAGCTTATTTGAAGATGTCTGCTTTTTCCATTGTTCTTGAAAGATCACATACAAATTAAGGTTGACAGTAATTTTATTCCTGCACACTGAAGATTTTAAACTTTTTCTGGCTGTCATAGTTGTTAAGTCTAATTGTTGTCCTATCAAAAGTCATCTCTTGGGACCCCTGGGTGGCTCAGTGGGTTAAGCCGCTGCCTTCGGCTCAGGTCATGATTCCAGGGTCCTGGGATCGAGTCCCACATCGGGTTCTCTGCTCAGCAGGGGACCTGCTTCCCTTCCTCTCTCTCTGCCTGCCTCTCTGCCTACTTGTGATTTCTCTCTGTCAAATAAATAAATAAAATCTTTAAAAAAAAAAAAAAAGTCATCTCTTTTTCCTCTGGCTACTTTTACATTTTTTCTCTTTGCTTATAGTATTCGGAAATTTTGCTAGAATGTGTCTAAGTATAAATTTCCTTTTATTTATCCTTATTAGGATTGTTGGGCTTTTTGAATCTGTGGTTTGTCGTTTCTTGGAAAGTCTCAGCCATTTTCCCTTCAGTTATTGCTTTTATCCTTTCCATCATCTACTGCCGACCTGGAATTCCACTTAAATGATTGTTCTATTTCCTATATATATCTCCATGATTTATAACTTCTTTCATATTTTCCATCTCTTTGGACTACATTATATATAAAATTTTGTGGTTCTATCTTTCCTAATCCATCCTCCAATTATTCTGCTATTAAATCCATCCACTGTGTTTTTTATTTCAAATATTGGGCAGACCTTGCTTTATTGCATTTTACTGTATTGACTTTGCAGATGCTGTGTTCTTACAAATTGAAGGTTTATGACAACTGTAAACTGAGCCCATCTACTGGCACCATTTTCCAGTAGCATTTGCTCACTTCATCTATCTGTGTCACATTTTGGTAATTCTCAGAATACTTCAAGCTTTTTTATTATTATTGTGTTTGTTATGGTGATCTGTGATCAGTGATCTTTGATGTAACTTTGATGTAATTCTTCTGGGGCATCATGAACCAGCATGTGTGCTCTGACTATTCTACTGAACAGTCATTTTCCCATCTCTCTCCCTCTCCTCAGGCCTCCCTATTCCCTGTGACATCACAATATTGAAATGAGGCCAATTAATAATAACCCTACAATGGGCTCTTAGTGTTCAAGTGAAATAAAAAGTCATATGTCATCACAAGCCAGAAATGACTAAACTTAGTGAGGAAAACATATCAGGGGCTGAGATAGGACAAAAGCTAGGCTTCTTGAGCCTGTTAGCCAAGCTGTGAATGCAAAGGAAAAGTTCTTAAAGGGAATGAAGAGTGCTACTCCAGCAACACACAAATGGTAAGAAAGCAAAACAGCCTTATCATTGATATGGAGAAAGTCTTAGCAGTCTGGATAGCAAATCAAATTAGCCACAACATTCTCTTAGGCCATCATTCTCTCAGATTCTATGAGGGCTCTGAGAGGTGAGGAAGCTGCAGAAGTAAAGTGTGAAGCTAGCAGAGTGTGGTTCATGAGGTATAAGAAGCAATCTCTGTAACGTAAAAGTGCAAGGTAAAGCAGCAAACACTGATGTAGAAGCTGCAGCAAGTTCTCCAGAAGATCTAAGATCATTAATGCAGGCGGCTACAGTAAACAACAAATTTTCAATGTAGATGAAACAGACTTTTATCAGAGGAAAATGCCATCTAGGACCTTAATAGCTGGAGAGGAGAAGTCAATGCTGGGCTTCGAATCTTCAAAGGACAGGCTGCCTGCCTTGTTAGGGGGCTAGTGCAGCTGGTGACTTTAAGATGAAGTAATGCTCATTTTGCCATCCTAAAAATCCTAAAGCCCTTAAGAATTATGTTCAATCTCCTCTGCCTGTGCTCTAGAAATGACAACAAAGCCTGAATGACAGTATGTTTACAACATGGTTTACTGAATATTTTAAGTCCACTGCTTAGACTCACTGCTCAGAAAAAAAGATTCCCTTTAAAATATTACTGCTCATTGACAACATACCCAGTCACCCAAGAACTCTAATTGAGGGGCACCTACCTGGCTGGCTCAGTTGATAAAGCATGTGACTCTTAATCTCAGGGTCAGGCGTTCAAGCCCCACATTGAGTGGGGAGACTACTTTAAAAACAAACAAACAAACAAACAAACAAAAAACCTCTAATTGAGATGTACAATGAGATATACATGTACATGTTGTTTTCATACTAACATTCATTCTGTAGCCCTTAGGGCAATGAGTATTTTCATCTTTCAAGCCTTATTACTGAAGAAATACATTCATAGGGCTATAGCTGCTACAGATACTGATTACAATGATGGATCTGGGCAAAGCAAACTGAACCCTCCTGGAAAGCATTCACCATTCTAGATGCCATGGAGAACATTGATGATTCATGGGAAGATGTCAAAGTATCAACATGAATAGGAATTTGGAAGAAGTTGAGTCCGAACCACATAGATGACTTTGAAGCGTTCAAGACATCATGGAGGAAGTAGCTGCAAATGTGGTGAAAACAGCAAGAGAACTAGAAGTAAAATTGGAGCCTGAAGATGGGACTAAATTGCTACAATCTCTTGATAAAATCTGAACCGATCAGGAGTTGTTTCTTATGGATGGCAAGGAAGTGGTTTCTTGAGTTGGAACCTACTCCTGGTGAAGGTGCTGGGAAGACTGTTGAAATGACAATGAAGGAGTTAGAACATTACACAAACTTAGTCAATAAAGCAGTGGCAGGGTAGAGAGGTTGGACTCTAATTTTTAAAGTTCTAAAGTGGGTAAAATGCTATCAGACAGTACTGCATGGTATAGAGAAACTGTTCATGAAAGGAAGAGTCCATTGATGGGGCAAACTTCATTGTTGTCTTATTCTAAGAAATCGCCACTGTCACCTCATCCTTTAGTAACCACCACCCTGAGCAGTTGGCAGCAATCAACATCAGGGCAAGACCTTCCACCAGCAAAAAGATTACAACTCACTCAGAAAGCTCAGATGATGGTTAGAATTTTTTAGCAAGAAAGTATTGTTAAATTAAGGTGTGTACTTTTTAAAAGACATAGTGTTCTTGTACACTTAATAGATTATAGTATAGTGTAAACATAACTTTTATACATACTAGGAAAATAAAAAATTCCTTTGATTTTTTTTATTGCAATATTCATTTTATTGAGGTGGTCTGGAACCAAACCCACAATATCTCTAAGGTATGTCTATATTTTAAACTTCTAGAAGTTCTTTTGAGTCTTTTTCAAATCTCCTGGGTCATGTTTTATGTATATTTACAATTCTTTCTCTTACTTTAAACATATTTGACATATTTTATATTTCATGCCTGTTAATTCCAATAGCTAATGTTTTATAGTCTGATTGTGTTTGTTGTTTCTGCTGGCCCTGGCTTGTGGTTTATAGTTTCCTTTTGTATTTTGTGATTTTGACCATGAGCACATATTTCTTTAGAATTTACAGATGGGAATTCTTTGAAGTCTTTTTTTTGGAGATGCATTCCTTTAGAACAGATTTGTATCTGTTTCTTCTAGGTGCCTAGAAACTACACATTAAGGCTTAAATTTAAT
Organism: Mustela nigripes; assembly: GCF_022355385.1. Classification (NCBI taxonomy): domain Eukaryota; kingdom Metazoa; phylum Chordata; class Mammalia; order Carnivora; family Mustelidae; genus Mustela; species Mustela nigripes. Next base: position 60,033,719 of record NC_081563.1, read on the forward strand.
TCTTGACTTCATGTTTTTGGACTCCCAGGTATAGTGTGAATTTGGGCTACAAGCCGTGGGAGTGCTGGCTATATTACAAATTCTCAGTTTTTTCTCTCCTGCAATTCATAGTGAACTCTCAAGGCAGGTAATTTTCCTTGCAACTTGCTGGGGAATGTTGGGTGATGGAGCAGGTTTCTTTGTAGTTTATGTTTACACAAAAGGAGTAGTTTTGGGGGGACCCAGATTTAAGCAGAGTGGTCTATGCTTAGATTTCTCACTTTGTGCACACCTTAACCTTTGTATTCATCCATTTGGCAAAGACCTCACCAGGTTTTTGCTTACTTCCTAGGTCCCCACTTGCATTTAGTTCCTGACCTCTAAATATTTCTTACTTTGCTGTCAGCATAAAATGCACTCCAAAGGACTAAAAAATACTTTGTCAGCTATTTTCAGTTGTCCTCAGTGAGAAGATTATTCAGGATATCTAGTCTGTCATATTATAGAATGGAAATTTTGGGAAGTCTGTCTCTGAAGGTTAAGAGTTGATCTGCAAGATCCCTTCTGGGGTCCTTCTAGCTCCTTATCCTACATGCTCTCTCTCCCTAGATGATTTTATTCCAGGTGCTTCTTGCTAATTATTCCCTGAACTATACCTCTGTATTATTTTCCTTTAACTGCTGAAACAAGTTTACCACAAATTTGATTGGTTAAAACAATACACATTTATTTTCTTACAGTTCTGGAGCAAAAGTCTGAAGTCAGTTTCACTGAGATAAAGTCAAGGTGTCAGGAGGGCTGATTTTTCTGGAGGCCGTAGGGGAGAAATCCCTCCTTGCTTCCTCTAGCTTACGGAATTTTCGGAAGCTTCTTGCATTCACTGGATTATGATGTCTTCCTCGCATACTCCAACATTTTGCTTCTGTCATTGCTTCCTGTTCCCCCTTCTGTAGTTACATCTCTCTCTGCCTCACTCTTATAAAGATCCTTGTGATTACATTTAAGGTCCACCTGCATCTCAGAATCCCTAACTTAATGGCATCTGCAAAGTCTCTTTTGCCATATAAGGTAACAGTCACAGGTTCCAGAGATTAAAGTCTAGATTCCTTTGGGGGCCATTATTCAGCCTCCCACAACTTCCAATCCTAATCTCCAGATTCAAATCACCAGTTTCCTTCTCAACATCTCCTGCTGATTGTCTCCTGAGCACTTAAAGCTCATTTTATCTAAAACTTAACTATCTTCACCAGGTCAGTTAGTGACATCATTATCCTCCCTAGCATCAAATTTCAAAGTTGGTATACACTGCTTCTCTTTCACTGTTTATATCCAGTTGGTCACTGAGTTCCTGTCCAGTCCACCTCTAAAAGGTCTCTCAAATCCAGTCCTTTTCTTTGTCCCAACGGCCACTTCCAGACCTCATTATCTACTGTAATTGTGACCTCACTGAACTCCTTACTTTTGTTTTTCTCCCACCTAAAATTACTCTGTTGTCATGAATTATTTTTTTAAAAAGTTGTATTTATTTATTTAAGAGAGAGAGGGGAAGGAGCAGGGGGAGAGGGAGAGAATTCAAGCAGACTCTTCACTGAGCATGGAGTCCGAGGTGGGGCTCCATTTTATGACCCTGAGACCATGACCTGAGCCAAAGTAAGAGTTGGATGGTTAACCCACTCAGCCACCCAGCTGTCCCATGGATTATCTTTCTAAAACCCAATGACTACACTACTTTCCTTTTAAAATCTCCTCAGTGGTTCCATCTCTTCCTACTCATTTAAACCCAAAATCAAGGGCACCTAGGTGGCTCAGTGGGTTAAGTCGCTGCCTTCAGCTCAGGTCATGATCTCAGGGTCCTGGGATCGAGTCCCACATCAGGCTCTCTGCTTAGCAGGGAGCCTGCTTCTCTCTCTCTCTCTCTCTGCCTGCCTCTCTGCCTACTTATGATCTCTCTCTGTCAAATAAATAAATAAAATCTTAAAAAAAAATCATTTAAGGCCCTTAGTAATCTGGCCACAGTGTATAATAACAGCCTCATTGTTGCCAGGCCCTACCAAGTACTATGTGCTCTCACAACTGAAACTATACCTTGTTTCCTGAACAAGACAGGCTATTCCTGCCTCAGGGCCTTTACAAATCCTATTCCCTCTGTCTTGTGAAAGGATTTAAATCTATAAAAGAACCACAGAATATGACATGGAGAATCTCACTCATGCACCCTCAGGAAAATAAAACTTAAGGAATGAGTGACTGATTTCCCATAAATGCCTGATATATAGAAAACTGAAACCTATCCCTTGACCAATGAACATCCACCAAGAACCCCTCCCTCCCTCAAGCCAGTGAGCTTGCTACTTGGACTCTAGCTAAACTCCCCCTTCTTTGCACTCCTTTCCCATAAATATAGCCTGCCTTAAACCCTCAGTGGACTCTCCTAAAGATTGCTAGTTTGAGTGTCCCAAGTTGCAATTCCACTGTTATTCCTGAATAAACTCAATTTTTGGTAATTTGAGCTTGCCTCAGTTTACCTCTTTTATACAAACTGACAGCCTGGAAAATCTTTCCTCTTCACCGTCTTAGAAGTCTTTCCAAATCTTCAAGAACTAGTTGAATTCTTTATTTTTCTGCAAAGTATTATAGGACTCTATCACACAGTTAGGATTAAGGCTCTGTTAACACTTTAGTTTAGATTAAGGCTCTGTTAAGGCTCTATTAAATATTGATTCAACGAGTCACAGTATTTATTGAGAACCATATATGTCAAGGACACTATGGAAAGCATTGGGTATAAAATGGTGAATAAGGCATAAATAGATCTTTCACAGGACTCATAGTCTATAGAGGGATACAGATGAATGAGTAAACAGGCAGCTATAATATCATGTAAGTACTCTCAGAGGGAAAGCATAAGGTGATGCAGGAAAAGACAGGAGGGGAAACATGCAGATACAGAGAACCATCAAGAGGTGACATCTAACCTGAAACCAAGGCCTGAGTAAGGATTAATGAGGGAAGGGGGTTGGGGACAGAAAGAATGCCATCATGAAGACAACCCACTGTGGTCTAAATGTCTGCCCCCCTCCTTCACATGTTGAAATCCTAACCCCTACAGGTGATGGTAGTAGTAGGTGAGGCCTTTGGGAAGTAATTCAGTAATTCAGGGTTCAGGTCATGATCTCAGGATCCTGGGCTCGAGTCCCACATTGGGCTCCCTGCTCAGTGGGGAGTCTGCTTCTCTCTCTCTGTTCTCCCTCTCTCAAATGAATAAATAAAATCTTAAAAAAAAAAAACCCACAAAGTTCCCCAGTCTCTCTCACCATGTAAGGATACAAGAAGTCTGTGATCCCGAATAGGACCCTCATTAACCATGCTGGCACACAGACCTTGGACTTCCAGCCTCCAGAGCTGTGAGACATAAATTTCTGTTGTTTGAACAAAACTGACACAAAAATATCTAAACAGTTGTCAGAATGGAGGAACCCCGGGGGGATGGAAGTGACATGCTTGGGCAGTCCAGCTTTCTTTCCAGGGTGGTTACAGGTGTTTCTGCAGGGACATAAAACCTGCTTTCTGGAGGACTCTGGGCAGGTGCTGAGGAGCCTATGTAGTTCGTGGGGGCCACAGTGGTCTCAGAACCAGAACGGCCATAGAACTTAGAAACCCATCTCCTTGCCCTCGTGTTTCAGTCTATTCAGAAAACTTAAGTGGATTTTCTTTTTTGTTTACCCTATAAAGTGATTATAAGTTTTCCTGTTTGTTTACTCTTTGGCTAGCTGGGTTGTGTTTTTGTTTTTTGTTTTTTTCTTTTTTTCTTTCTTAATTATCTCTTAGATGACATTTACACTGATAAAACCAGGCTATTGTAAGTCAAAACACTGAGACAGTATTTCTCCTCACAGGCTGCACACGAATGTCATGTATGAAAATAAACAAGGTATACCCTCCTGTGCAACCTGTCCTAAATGTTTCTGGCTTTATGCACCTCCCCCCTCCCCCATTTTTTCTTACTTTTTAACTTAAACCATTTCCGGAGAACTCTGTATAACCCAATTGAGTCCGTCCCCGCCTGCTGTTCCTGGGCTCTCAGACCTTGTTGCTATGAGGGTGCCCTGTGCCAGAGTTCGGACAGAATCCAAATTCTTTATTTTTGGTAAGATGTCACACTTTACATGGATGCAGTAGAAATGTGTGTGTGTGTTGTGTTTTTGTTTTATAAAGATGAAGTTTTCTATTTTATCTAATGTTACCAGTTTTACATATATATAAATATAAAATTATATATATACACACACACAAACATATATATATATAAAATTACGTTGATTACCAGGTACCCAGTGTGTGGTATTTTGTTACAGCAACCCCAAGAGACTAAGACACAGCAGACATAAAAGTCTAGATATAAAAAAACACATGGCACACCTGCAGAGCTGAAGAAAAGGTCTGGGAGGCTAGAATGTAGACAATTAACATTTTCCTTATTATGCATTCTCTTCCTTTTTTCTCCTCCTGCATTTCCTCATCCTCTTCCATCTCTGCTCCTAATTTTATCATCATTAAATACCCATAGCACACAGCAGCCTTCATTTTACTCGACTTTGTAGAAACATCATTTAATGCTACTCTACTGGTTCTTGTAGATTCTCTGAATGTTTTGCCAGCTACCCGGTGAAAGTGATCCAACAAGCTTTTACTTGCAATAAAAACTTTGATGTCTTGATGTGGCTCTTTTTCAATATAAATGAACAATGCCTTTGCAAGAGCACTTGCTAATTCAGATGCATATGACTTTGCTTCACCTACACCTGCGTCCGTAAAATCAAACGTTTTTCTAGTTTACTTCTAAGCAAAAACCAACATAAAAGCAGCTTTAGTTTTCTTGTTACCTAGGATGAGAGGCATAGGCAATTGCATGGCAAGATTTGGACAATACGGGTAGAGTAATATTTATAATAATAAAGGTCATAGAAGCAAAGGCCTAAAGGGAGGCAACTGTGAGACAGGAGCCATCTGTACCCTTCTATCAGTGTTGATTGTGAGGATTAAGAGCAAAAGTGCTTTAAAAACTCAAAACCTTATACAAGTGGGAGGAATTACTATAATCCAAACGTGTGTCATATACACAAAAACACACAAACCAAACAGCACTCATGTGTGGCTCATACAGGTCAGTGTAGTTAGAATTTGAAGCCTTTTCCATAAAAATCGCAGGCTTCTCTTTAGTTTAATAAAGCATCTTGGTTACCACAGAAGAGAAACACCAAGTGAACAGTGTACCTATGACTCTGGAAAGGAGCCACTCATCCTCCAGGCTCCTCGCTTGGCTCCCTCCATGTGTATACATCAACCACTGTCTATCTCTGGCCTTTTGCAAAGCCTACGGTCTGTGACTCGGGAATGACATCTCTCGCCTTGGAGTCTTCGGGCTTGAAAAATTCTGACAGACACTCATGAAAGCACAAATAGCACTGTACCATTCAAATCTGAACCAGTCTTCTAGCTCAGGGACAGACGGTTTAATAAAAAACTTTGCCCCTCCCAAAAGCTTTTAAAGGATCAGTGTTCCCTTTGTTTAAATACAAAAGAAGGAAAGAAAAACCGAACTAACTTGCTATAAACAAAGCAATTTGAAATTCTAGTCACATTCTGAAAAAAGTCAAGGGATCATTTTTCCACAGGAACCCCCTATTAATGCTTCGTGTGACTTTCGGGAAGGCTTCAGGCAGCAGAATACCTCAGAAATTCAATCTAGGTTTTGCTGTCCCACCTACTCCCATTGTGCCAAACTGCCAAACGAGGTCTGAGAAAGGAAGCCTCCAAGCAATTGCCAAGCCATTTCTCCCTTAAGGTTCCAAAAATTAACATAACATGGGGATATTGGTTACATTCGTATGCATGAATTCAGTAATGTTTATTAAGTTCCAACCACACCTGCAGATACCGTTCCCTTCTCTTAGCCGCCCATGATTTGCTTCTAGTGTTTCTTACATCACTCGAACAACAGCTATGATAATAACCACAGGAATTTTCATTGGAATAAACATGATCAGTAGCCCTTACAACTTTCCATGAACATTTAAATAAGAAAAAAAAAAAAAAAAACAGAAAACCATGAAATATGCTTCCCCTGAGTCCTACCATGATTCATTTCCATGCTTATTTCCGTTGTTAGTTACTTGAAAGACAGTTTATATATTTTTTTGAGTTCATATCAAAGACTAAACTATAAGAAACAGACTTTTGGACCTGAATTTGCTATGATGCTTCCTAGTTTACAGAGCACCTTTGTATTCTTGATTTCCTTTCATCTAAACAATAACTGTTGGGGAGGTACTATTGTAGGTAAAGAAATAGAATCTCAGAGAATTCGACTGCCACAGCTAGAAAGTAACAACACTCAAAACGGACTGACGGATGCTTTCCACCACCCCACGTTTCCTTAGGTAGATGAATGCAAAGATAATAAGACTTAAGGAGCGCTAATATGCTAAAAGCTCAACTACAAAAAATATAGAAAGATAAAAAAGTGAAAGCATCAGAAAAAACACCTTAAAAAAGACAATCCTGATATTCTTATACACACACATCACTGCTTATAATTTTTTAGATTATGATTTTCTAACAACTCTGGTGCTGTTAATACATTGAAAAAAATGAAGTAAAAACCATTTTAACTAATGTGTGTTTCTATTGGTTTATTTGTGGTGGTGTTAACACTGGAGCTGCTTGTAGGCTATCTTCTCACACATAATAATTATTATTTACTGATGGCAAAGCTCTGTGGATGCAACCCAAGTGTCAGTGACATAAAGAAAAGCCTGTTTAAATGATCTGCAAAGCAGGGCCACAGCTGTAACTTTGCCCGGGCAGAGGCTGTCAAGTAAATAGCATGATCTTTTCAAACACAGCCATATTATTTTCTTCCTGGCATTTGTAATTTGTTAAAATGCTCAGTGTACATGCCTTTCTTCCTAATAACAATGGCAAATGGCCAATCTCTGCACTTATCTCTTGCACACACATTACTTCTATGTATATTTGATCTAGTTTCTCTATTTGAAGGACATAAGTATACACACACACACACACACACACACACACAAATGTACCTAGCTGCAAATTTTTAACAACATTCTGTGGCTGGTACAATTTAACCTATAACTCAGTGATGTAACACTCCAAAATGCCAAATAAAAAAATTTCATTGAGATGCTATAAATGTGGCTAAGATCAACTGCTGGATCTGCTTAGAATTAAAACACGCACACACACACCCCATGATGCTTCAAAACTGCTGATATTTGATTTTGTAAGACATACTCCATCTGATATTTATAGGCTTAATCTTATTGCCAGAGCCCCAAGAGCGTCTGTCTGGGATCCCAGCCATTGTCTACCAACTTATTTGTACCTTGGTAGATATGTGAATATCCAACAGCTTTCTAATTTAGAAATGATGGGTGGATTTTTCAGTAAGTTTTATTTTATTTATAACTCAGAGATTAGATACTAAAACAGGAGCCACCTAACATCACTGCCAAAAAATTTGATCTTTAATATAAATCCCTTAAGGCATGACTTTTTTCCCACATAGAATTATACAATCTCAGGATTTGACAAAATCTTGAAGGTTACTGAAGCCAACCATTCTTTCCAGCCAATTCAGTGCATTGGTTAAGAGTTGGGGCTCTGGAAACAGATTGCCCAGGCCTGTCACACTTACCATCTATGTGATACCAGGCAAGCCTTCAGACTCTCCAAGCTTCTGTTTCATTTGTTAAATGGGAATAAAATAGAATGTCCGTCCTTGGGTTGCCATAATGCAATGAGAGAGCACATGGCTAGGTACATGCACACAGTGGATGCTCAAGAAATGTGGGCTTTTTAGCTCCTATGACATGCCACATGGTCACTCAACCTTTGGTTGAAAACCTCCAGTGACAAAGAATTTTCTACCTTCTATGCCATACCTTTCCCAATTCTGAATCACTTGGACTCTTAAAAGTTCTGCCAGAGGGGTGCCTGGGTGGCTCAGTTGCTTAAGCTCCTGCCTTTGGCTCGGGTCATGATCTTGAGGTCCTGGAATCGAGGCCCACATCAAGCCCTGCATCAGACTCCCTACTCAACGGAGAGCCTGCTTCTCCCTCTCCCTCTGCCATCCACCTCTCCACCCCAACTTGTGCTCTCTGGCTCTATCTCTCTCTCAAATAAATAAATAAAATCTTAAAAAAAAAAAAAGTTCTGCCAGAGCTTATCTCTCTCTTCCTCTTGCCCTTAGTGACCCTTAGTGACATACACTAATTATGCTTCCTTGGACCTTGGGGGAAAAAAGTCTGTTCTACATAAAAATTTTCCTTTAAGTAGCTCAAGACAAGGTAATTTGGCTCCTCTGTCATCCTACAAGTCTTTTCTCCCAGTTAAATATTCCCAAATCTTTTCTTCTTGTGTCATGTTTTCCAAAGTTCCCTCCTCATCACTACCACGATTACTTCCACATAAATCTCTTGTGGATTATGTCCATACAATGTTTGTAAAAGGTGATACACATAGTTAATTAAATAGCCCAGGTAAGGACTCAGTTAAAAGCACGTGAAATTCTGATTCTGAATAGTGACAGCTTTATTTCTTCATTCCTAATCCTTGTATCTTTTATTTCTTTTTTTCAATTGGGAGTGGGGGCAGGCAGTAGTAAGCATCCTTGTCTTTTTTATTTTATTAATTCTTTATTTATTTATAGTAAACTATACATCCAACATGGGGCTTGAATTCACAGCCCCAAGATCAGAAACTGTATGCTCTACCGACTGAGCCAGCCAGGTGCCTCTGCCTTTTTGATTTTGAAAGGAAAGCTTGTATCAGCAAGTCCTACTATGCAAAGCACATTTTGGCAAAACCTGTGCCAAGACCTACTGGAAATGAAGATGAAACCACAGGAGGCATAAAGGTTTTCTAAAAAAGGTGTAATGCCTGTGATGTTTGTATCAGACAACCTCAAAGAAAAACAAACTGTTGAAGCTGTATTTTTTCATACTGTTTCACTATGAAAATTGTCTACCTTATCTTGAAGATGAGGATGTATTTTTGATTACAGAATCCTCAACAATTGTTGGAAATATGAGCCAATAAAATAAACAATCTCAAGCACATCTAAATCAAACATACACTGAGGTTTGATTCTTTTGACAGTGTTGTAAGACTAGAGCTTTACTGGTTCTGGATCCTAAACTTCAGTAACAAAGCCTAAGACTCCCAATAGTTTTCTGGCAGCCAAAGCACACTGCTGCCAGCAGCCTCAAAGCTCCCCCATCCAGAAATTACATAATTAGTATTCAGAACCCAGGAGCTGGTCTGTAGTCTATTCATATGACATTAAATATCATGATGGAAGATGCAGATAAATAGTTCTACAACTGGAGGATATCTCTGTAAGTAGAACATGAAAAGCAAAAACAATAAAGTGATTGACAGATTTAACTTAAAAATTAAAATCTTCTTTGTGTCAAAAAAACAAAGTTCAGAGGCGCCTCGGTGGCTCAGTGGGTTAAAGCCTCTGCCTTCAGCTCAGGTCATGATTCCAGGGTCCTGGGATGGAGCCCCACATCAGAGGTCTCTGCTCAGCAGGGAGCCTGCTTCCCCTCCTCTCTCTCTGTCTGCCTCTCTGCCTACTTGTGATCTCTCTCTCTCTCTCTGTCAAATAAATAAATAAAAGTCTTTAAAAAAAAAAGCATGTTCATAAACAAAATACAGATGACAGACTTGGAAGAAATATTTGCAACATGTATTTCAAAAAAAAAAGGTTAATGTATTTAATATATAAAAGCTCTTTAGAAACATTAAGATACATACTGAAATTGAAAAATGCACAAAAGACATGAACATAAATGTCCCAAAACAATAAATACAAACAGTCAATATAGATATGAAAAAATGTTTAGCTTTACTAGTGTTCAAAAAAATAAAATAAAGCAAGACTCTAATTTGTGCTTATAAAATTGGCAGGAACTTTGAAAACCATAATATCCAATAGTAAAGCAACAGAGAAATAAGCCAAGATCCTTATACACTGCTAGAGATTTATCAGAAAGAAATAACTATAACATTTTTTCCAAAAATAATGCCATAAGAATATTTATAGTAATATTAAGTATAAGAAGTGGGGTGGTGGGGTAAGCATTCTAATTGCCTAAGTAGAGCATATTGATTAAATACTAATGGTATAGTCATCCAACTGAGAGAATAACATTTAATGATTTGGAAAAATGTTTATAATTTTAAGCAAAAAAAAAAGTTAGAAAACAGTATTAGAGCATTATCCTGAGAGGAGATGGGTAAATAAATGATGATGTTCTAAAATATTGTAAAATAATATTTAATGATTTGGAAATGTTCATGGCTTCTAAGTGACAATGTTTAAAAAATAGTATTAAATTATTACCCTAATTATAATTTTCACAAAAAATAGACTGTAAAAAAGAGAATCGTTTTCTTAATATTTGGCAATACGTGTGGATTATTTTTATAATAAAAATGTTTTTTAATGTTATCTTCTTAGACTTAGCCATTGCTCTAGGTAGTACGACCCTGCTAAACAATGCATTTTTCCTCACTGAATTTATAAGCATGCTTTCAACAAAGGTGGTGATTAAAACGTTAAATAGAACAAGGTCAAAGGGAGAACTTTACATTAAAAACGAAAGCACGGGCACCCAGGTGGCTCAGTCTGTTAAGCTGTTTAAGCTAAGCATGCCTTTGGTCATGCTACCAGAGTCCTGGGATCGAGCCCTGCATCAGGCTCTCTGCTTGGCAGGAAACCTGCTTCTCCCTCTCCCACTCCCTCTGCTTATGTTCCCTCTCTCGCTGTTTCTCTCTGCTAAATAAAGAAATAAAATCTTAAAAAAAAAAAAAAAAAAGAAAGAAAATAAATAAATAAATAAATAAAACCAAAAGCAAAAGTAAAAATAAAAATAAGAACAAAAAACGACCTCTCTCAAGGCTTAAGCAATTCATTAATTAGTATCCTTTGGGTCACTTCATAAGTTTCTAATTCACTGATTTACACTCACATTTAGTGAACATTTCTCAATCTTGTCCAAAGGCATTAAATGTCTTCATGAAATAGTGTGCTGAGCTCAGATACACATTCAGCCACATTCCCTGATACATTAGTCTCTTGATTAAAAGAAAGACAGACTCATTTAGTTCACCTTAAGAAATGAAGTTCCTTATAAGATTACATGCCCAGTACATAGAATTAAATAGATCCTAGAAACCAAGGTAGTTCTGGTGAAAATATGCCCTTTCCATCTATCTTTTGCTTCTGTACAGGATTTGCTTTGCTCTCCTTTTGAAACTGATTAATTAATCCCTTCTACATTTTCCCACTCCAAATCACAGAAATAATCTGATTAGCCCCCACTGCAAAGAATAGCCCAACTCTGTTTCCCTGAGCAGGATGCTGTGGGTGAGTCATTTTCATCTAGAAGGAAACAAGGGGTAAGACAAGCACTGTGACTAATGTGTCTGATATTACTGCTTTGCTAGTTCCAGAAAAAAAAGAAAGTGAGTTTCAAATCACATGATTTATTCATATTAAACACACTCTGCCTAACAATCACTAATTTTGTTTTTAAATATACTCATAGACCAGAGCATAGGGAGAGGAAAAAAAGAGAGAAACATGAGGGATATATGGAATGCAGTGGAAAAAGTCTTATTTTAGATATGAAAGAAAGAAAGAGAAAATGGGAAGAAGTAATATCTGAATAAATAATGGCCAAGAATTTTCTAAAAATCTAATATATATCAGCCATAATACATGCTATGAACTGCAAAAGATATGAACTTTAAAAAAATGTTTAAGAAAATAAAGATTTTATTTATTTATTTGACAGAAAGAGACACAGAGAGAGGGAGAACACAAGCAGGGGGAGGGCAGAAGGAGAAGCAAGTTCCCTGCTGCGTGGGCAGCCCAATGTAGGACTCGATCCCAGGACCCTAGGATCACGACCTCAGCCAAAGGCAGATGCTTAACGATTGAGCCACCCAGGTGCCCCAAGAGGTATGAACTTTAAAAAGTTACAAATTCACACCTACACACATTAGTCAAACACTGAAAACCAAAGACAAAGTAAAATTTTCGAAGTAGTCAGAGAAAAACGTACAATACCTTCAACGGAATAAGGATGAGACTGACAGTTGGCTTCTTATCAGAAATAATGGAATGGTATGAGAGGCAATGGTATGTCATCTTTAAAGATTCTACCAACCTAGAATTCTATACCCAGAGAAACATTCTTAAAAAATGAAAGCAAAATAGACACTGTAGACCAACAAAATCCGATAGGATTTATTACTAGTAAACAAATACTAAAAGCAAAGGGGAATATAATCCTAGAGAGAAGCATGGAGGGGCAAGAAAGAATAAAGAGCTAAAGAATAAAAACCTGGGGGCGCCTGGGTGGCTCAGTGGGTTAAAGCTTCTGCCTTCGGCTCAGGTCATGATCCCAGAGTCCTGGGATGGAGCCATGCATTGGGCTCTCTGTTCAGCAGCAAGCCTGCTTCCTCCCCTCTCTGCCTGCTTCTCTGCCTACTTGTAATCTCTGTCAAATAAATAAATAAAATCTTAAAAAAAGAAAGAAAGAATAAAAACCAGAGTAAATCTAAATGAATATTAGGTACATAAAACAATAATAGTAACATATTATGGGATTTCAACTGTTTGTAGGATTAAAATATATGTCAATATTATCACAAAAGGCAGGACTCTAAAGTCCTTACATTGTCTGGGAAGTGGTAAAGTATTCATGTGTATTAGATTCAAGGATGCTTTTTTTTCCGGATAACTACAAAAGGAATAATAAAGAATGTATATTTAACAAGCTAATAGAAGGACGCATAAAGTAATTTAAAATAAATCCAAAGAAAGCAAGAAAGGAGAGGAAAGGGAACATAGAAAAGTGGGAAAAGTAGAAAACAAATAAGGTGATTGATTTAAACCCAGATATTTTAGTTAATTATTTAAATGTAAATGGACTAAAATATTCAACTAAAAGACAAAGATTATCAGACTGGATTGAAAAAAACTTATATGCTGCTTACAAGAGATATATCTTGTTGGAAGTAAAAAGATGAAAGAGGGGATGCCTGGGTGGCTCAGTCGGTTAAGCCTCTGCCTTTAGCTCAGGTCATGATCCCAGGATCCTGTGATCAAGTCCCATGTCAGTCTCCTTGCTCAGTGGGGAGCCTGCTTGCCCACCTCTGCCTGCTGCTCCCCCAGTTTGTGTGCCTCACTGGTTGTGCATGTGTTCTCTCTCTCTCTGACAAGTAAATGCATAAAATCTTTTTAAAAAGAAAAAGATGGAGGGACGCCTGGGTGGCTCAGTTGGTTGGGCGGCTGCCTTCAGCTCAGGTCATGATCCCAGCATCCTGGGATGGAGTCCCACATCTGGCTCCTTGCTTGGCAGGGAGCCTGCTTCTCCCTCTGCCTCTGCCTGCCACTCTGTCTGTCTGTGCTCACTCTCGCTCCTCTCTCTCTGACAAATAAATAAATAAAATCTTTTTTTTAAAAAAAGCAAAAAGAAAAAGATGGAAGAGGTTGGAAGTAAAAAGATGGAAAAAAATAAATATTATCAAACATTTACCAAGAAACCTAAAAGAGCACACTGTAAAGCAAAAGCATTTCTAGAGTTAAAAAAAAAAAAAGACATTTTATACTGATAAAGACATTTTATACTGATAAAAATTCACCAGGAAAGCATAACAGTTCTAAATTTTCAAGTTCCTAAAACATCATTTCAAAATATCATAATGAACATTGATAGAACTAAAAGAAGAAATGGACAAATTCACAATCAGAATGGAGGAAATTTAACATAGCTTTCTCAGTGACTGACAGAACAAACAGAATATCAAGCTTTGGAAGACTTGACTAATATATTTAATAAACATGACCTAATTGAACTGACATAGAATGTTTGTATTAGTCAGGGTTCCCCAGAGAAAAACCAAAAGGAGACATAGAAATAGAAATATATATGGAGATTCATTATAGGAATTGGCTCACTCAGAATTATGGAGGCAGAGAAGTCCCATAATCTGCCATTTGTAAGATGGAGACGGAGGAAAGCCAGGGGTATAATTCAGTCTGAGTCTAACATAATTCATGGGAGCCAATGTAAATTTGAGTCTGAGGTCAAAGGCCTGAGAATCACAGTGGCACTGATAGAAGTCCCAGAGTCCAAAGACCTGACGTTAGAGGACAAGAAAAGATGGATGTCCCAGCCCAAGAACAGAGAGAGAAAAGTCACCTTTCTGTCCCCCTTTTTGTTTCATTCAGGCCCTAACAGATTGGTGAAGGTAGATCTGTTTACCCAGTCTACTGAATCAAGTACTACTCTCTTCCAGAAACACCCTCACAGACATGCCTAAAGATGTTTTACCAGCCATCTGGGCATCCCTCAGGACAGTGAAATTGACACATAAAGTTAATTAAACATCACAATATTGCATCCAACAACTGAAGGAAATGCATTCTTTTCAAGTGTACACGAACCTCTCTCAAAATTGACCATATGCTGGGCAATAAAGCAAGTCTCAACAAATATCAAAGGATTGGAATAAGTATACTGAATGTGTTTGCTGACCATAATGAAATTAATCTAGAGATTAATTACAAAAAGATAACTAGAAGTTTCCTAATATTTGGAGATTAAAAACAATATACTTCTAAATAACCCATGGGTCAAAGAGATCTGTATGGAAATTGGAAAATGTTTTCAACAAAATTATAACAAAGTACTACATATCAAAATTTGTAGAGTGCAGTAAAAGGAAACTTAAAGGAAAACTTATAACTTCTAATGTATATATTAAAAAATGATTTAGTCTGGGGTACCTGGGTAGCTCATTCAGTTAAGTGTCCAACTCTTGATTTCAGCTCAGGTCATGATTTCAGGGTCATGAGATGGAGCCCTGCATAGGTCTCCATGGTTAATGTAGAGCTGGCTTGAGAGTCTCTTCTTCTCTTTCTCTCTCTGCCCTTCCCTGACTTGTGCTCATGCTCTCTCTCTCTCTCATAAATAAATCTAAAAAAAGATTTAAGAATCATATCCAAAGAAAAAAACAGAAAATTATAGAAAGTAGAAATAATGAAATAATAAACAGAAAACACATAGACAACAGAGAAAACCAACATGCCAAATATTGACTCTTTGAAAAGACAAATGCAATTCTAAAGCTTTGCCAAAATTCATGAAAAAAATAAAGAAGGTACCAAAAAAATTAGTTTCAAGAAGAACAGGAGACACACTGATACAGATCCTACCAGCATTAAGAATATACACCTCACACCTATCAGAATAGCTATTATCAAAAGACAAGAAATAACAAGTGTTGGAAAAGATATGAAGAAAAGGGAATGAATCCTTGTGCACTGTTTGTGGGAATATAAACTGAAAAACAATATGGAGGTAGCGCAAAACATTAAAAATAGAACTATCATATGATCCAGCAATTCCACTTCTAGGTATTTATTTAAAGAAAACAAAAACACTAAGTTGAAAAGCTATATGCACCTTCATGTTCACTGCAGCATTATTTATAATAACCAAGACATGAAAACCATCTGTATGTTCACTGATGGGTGAATGGATAAAGAAAATGTGGTAGATAGACAGATAGATAGAAAGAACAGAATATTATTTCGCCATAAAAAAGAAATCTTGCCATTTGTAACAATAAGAATGGCCTTTGAGGGCATTGTGTTAAGTACAATAAGTCAGACAGAAAAAGATAAATACCTTATGATCTCACTTGTATGTGGACTCTAAACAAATAAGTAAACCCAACCAAACTCACGGGTATAAAGAACAGATTGGTGGTTGCCTGAGGCAGGGGTAGGGAGTGAGCAATATGGGTAAAGAGGGTCAAAATGTACAAATTTCCCATTATAAAATGATTAAATCATGAAGATGTACAGCATGGTGACTACAGTTAATGACACTGTATTGCATATTTGAAAGTAGCTAGGAATATAGATCTTGAAAGTTTTCATCACAAGGAAAAAAATCATAGCTATGCATGATGATGAATGTTAACTTGTTAACTGGACCTATTGTGGTGATCAATTTGCAATATATAAAAGTATTGAATCTACATTATACACCTCAAACTAATAAAATATCAATTATACTTCTATTTGAAAAAGGAATATAGGGGTGCCTGGGTGGATCAGTCGATTAAGTATCCACCTCTTGATTTCAGCTCAGATTATGATCTCAGGGTCCTGGGATGGAGACCCATGCTGTGGGGCTTTCCACTTTGTATGGAGTCTCTTTGTCTCCCCCTGCCCCTCCCTCCTGCTGGTGCTCTTTCTTTCTCTCTTTCTAAAATAAATCTTTATAAAAATTTAGAAAGAACAGAATAAGAGGAAATTATAAACAACTACATACCGATGAAATGAACAAATTTCATTTACCAGAGTGGAAAAAGAGGAAATAAAATCTGAGTAGTTCTATACCTATAAGCAAAAATTAAATTCCTAATTGTAAACTTTCCCACAAATAAAACTCCAGGTAAAAAGGTTTCTCTGGTGAATTCTTCCAGGAAAAACACAGATCTTACACAAAATCCTTCAGAGAACAGAAAAACAATATTTCTAACTATTTTATGAGGTCAGTAACACTGTGATACCAAAAGTTAGCAAGAACATCAAAAGACAGGAAAATTACTCTCTCTCATGAACATAGATATGAAAGGCCTAGATAGAGTATTAGCAATTAAGTCCAGCAGCACTCTTTCTAATAATCCCAAACTGGGAAAAAGCCAAGTGTCTGTCACCATTTGCATAAATAAAATTCATGGTATATTAAAACAGCAAAATATTATGCAGCAATGAAAATGAATAGTTTTTATTTACTTCTATGCACAACAACATGGACGCACCTCACAAATGTAATGTTAAGTCAAAGGAGCAAACACAAATGACATAGGATGTAGAACTTCATTTACATTAAATAAAATCAGACAAAATTAACCTGCAGATACAGAAACCAAGATAATAGATATGTTAGGGGGAGGAAGAGGAAGATAATGACTGAGAGGTGACTTTCGGGAGGTTTCTGGGTTGCTGGCAGTGCTCTATTTCCTGATCTGGGTGCTGGTTTCCCAGGTAGGTTCACTTTGTCAAACTCTACACTTAAACAATTTTTTACTTTTCTGTGTGCATGTTACATTTAAACTAAAAGAAAAAATAAGGGGCGCTCGGGTGGTGCAGTCACTTGGGCACCCCACTCTTGATTTCTGCTCAGGTCTGATCTTGGGGTCATGGGATCAAGCCCTATATGGGGCTTCGCCCTCAGCATAGAGTCTGCTTGGGTTTCTCTCTCTATCTTCCTCTGCTCCTTCCCCCATATTCTCTCTCTAAAATAAATAAATCTTTTTTTTTTTTTTTTTAAGATTTCATTTACTTATTTGAGAGAGAGAGAATGATAGAGACAACATGAGAGGGGAGAGGTCAGAAGGAGAAGCAGTCGCTCTGCCAAGAAGGGAGCCCGACGTGGGACTCAATCCTGGGATTCCAGATCATGATCTGAGCCGAAGGCATTTGCTTAACCAACTGAGGCACCCAGGCGCCCCATAAAATTAATAAATCGTTTTTTAAAATTCTGGTTTCTTAACTTGAATTGATATCAATGTCACCGGTCTGTTTATTCAGAATCGACCATCCCACTCTCATAAAAATTATGGCTCTATTTTATTTTGTAATTACTTCTTTAAGGACTCTCAATTCACTGGAATGTAATATGAAATGGCTTTATTTTTCCAATAATCCCTCCCCACTAATTGTACTGTGGCCCTGCCATTTTCTTGCTGAGTGTCAACTCTCTTAATATCACACTTTGGCTTCATTCCATGTAGCAGCCTCTTCAAGTTATTAGGATCATCTCATTCTGGCAAGTAAGGTTCAGTTCTGTTCATTTTCAATTAAGCTTCAAACCAAATTAAAAATTATTTTTCCTTCCTTCTCTCCAGAGAAAGGCAGACAAGTTTGTTATTAGTGGCTTAGAGTAGATGTGGGGATAGGGTGGGGGTGACTGTGAGGGCAGGAGTGCTCAAATCTTTATACCCTTCCCTCACCTTTCTGACACTTCCCTTGTGATGTGAGGGCAAGACTAGCAACAGGGAAGTAGATCTCTTACATGGTGCCGGTATAGAAATATCACAATTCCCTCTCAGGTGCTGCTGCTTCCTTAGTCCCCACTGTCAGACTTCTGACATCTCTACACTGGAGAGTATCCATTCTTGGCAAGTGTCCCTGGGGTGTTTCCGTGTTGTCTAGTTCTTTGAGGCATATCTTACACCTACTTGACCTCTTCCACGAGGGGTCCAGCTAGCAGCCTGTCTTAGAGAGGGCAATGTGGGCTCCTGTCATGTCCCTTCCCTCTTCTAGGCTGTCTCTCTGCTGGCCCCACTCCTTTCGCTGGAACATTAAGCTCTGGGGTCCATGAGAGGTAAGAAATGACAACGTCACCAGTCTCTAACTCAGTAAAGTGGGAAGATTGAGCATCTCTAAACTTTAAAAGCAATTGTCTTGAGGGCTTTTCTCTAGACTTTGAGAGAAAGAAGTAACTCCATCCCTTCCCTCACAGTGAGAATGGGGTGAAGGGAGGGAATACAGTATACTTACAAGTATT
Organism: Mustela nigripes; assembly: GCF_022355385.1. Lineage (NCBI taxonomy): Eukaryota > Metazoa > Chordata > Mammalia > Carnivora > Mustelidae > Mustela > Mustela nigripes. The sequence continues at coordinate 60,052,387 of NC_081563.1, forward strand.
CTGCTTCACAAAAGGCTTCTCTACTCACTCTTATACTTTAGGGAGTACGGATGGGGTGGTTTGGGGAATGTCTGATGGTAAAGGCTGTTTGACTGTACTAACATTTCTTAGTAGGCTGGCCTAACCATAGGAGGTCCCTGAATTTAGAATATGTGAACTTACCACCTTCTGTGCACAGCTTTGGGACTTAGCCAAGCCCAGGGAATATCTCTGTTGACATCCTATTACACTTGTCTCCAACCACCTGGAACTTCTGTTAATCATCACAGCATGTGTTGGGGGAAAAAAAAGAAGAACAATTCTGAATTAACTTAAAATACAGTAGGAAAAGGAATGGGAAACAGGGATAATTGCAATGATTTTCTATTTTGCAAAGCAAATTTACCTTCAAGAAAATTTGGAGAATTGTGTTATTCATCTATATAAATATAATAAAAAATTCAAATTTACTTGAACTCTTTATGTGTACACTTTTTGTTTTAATACTCATTTGTCCATTTACAGGATTTCTACTCTTACAACCTTGATGTGTTTGGAGGTCAAAACTGAACATGACTAAGCAATGTGTAGAATGTTCTTACACACAAAAGCACACTATGTTAAAAGCACAGAATCAGGGGCTCCTGGGTGGCTCAGTGGGTTAAAGCCTCTGCCTTCGGCCCAGATCATGATCTTGGGGTCCTGGGGTCCTGGGATCGAGCCCTGCATTAGGCTCTCTGCTCAGCAGGGATCCTGCTTCTGCCTCTTTCTCTGCCTGCCTCTCTGCCTACTTGTGATCTCTCTCTCTGTGTGTCAAATAAATAAATAAAAATCTTAAAAAAAAAAAAAAAGCACAGAACCACAATTTATAATAAGCAAGAGGTTACAATGTGTCGATATTTAGTACAGGGAGAAATATTTTATTATAGTCAACAAAAGGTAAAGATTTTCTTCTAGAAAGAAAAACATGATGGGACTTTTTACACAATGTAATATAAGATATTATTAGTATAGTAATACTATCATTACTAAAAACAGAATTCATTACTTATTCAAGAAAATGGCCACTTGCTTCTAATCAGTATCATAATTCACTTGACAGAGCTAAGGTTTCCTGAAGCAGGATTTGCTTTGCTCACCTTCCCAGGTCTGTCATTCCCATGTCCCACATAGTTTGATGCATGGAACAGCTGTTTGCTGTTTGTCTAACATGAGCAAATGCCACAGAACCAAAAAACTGTAATATACACAGCATCTTAAAAGGGAAATAATTTTCTAATAAATATGTTCAATGGGGATGCCTTCGAAGGCAAAATATTAAAGTCAGCCTTCAAATACCACTTAATATGGTAAGAAAAATTCCTTTCATGAGATTTGACTTTCTGTGTGATTCATACATAACCTGATTCTTTCTTAGAAGTTTTGAAAAATATTATGAATAGAATATACCGTACTTGAGATTCAAAAAGCCTTTAATTATCCACTAACAACTTCAATAATTATAAGGTGACATTTCAGGTAATTTACAATAAGTTTTTTTTAATGTGGATCCTAACACAGAATCATATCAGAAGATGTTATACCCAAATATGTATTTTTTAGGTTTATACAAATTCTTAGAAATGTCTCACAGATCATGTTAAGGCAATAAACTGAATAACATGTTCACTGTACAATACTGTTCCTGAAGTCTTTATTAGCAACAAAAGGTAAGAATTTATATCTTTATTATGCCAAGGAATGATTTAAATAACTCCCTAAATCAGTTTCCTGTCATGTGAGATAATACATTATTACCAGACAACTGTGCTTCTTGTCAAAGAGAAAGAAACTATTCCACTAGACTCAAAATTTTTGTGAAGATAAATATTTAGGAAAGTAAACCATACATGTAATTAAACCCCAGTGAAAAACATTAAGCAACTATTGAAGAAGAAGTTATTATTCTGACCATCAACATTCATATAAAAAGTAAACAGTTTAACTGTATAGGGTTATTTATTAATCTTTCTGGGAATGATTCCCATGATTTTAAGAATGAAGACTCCATACTTCTCTTTAGATCATGAGTAATAGATCTAGGATATGGGAAACTCAAATTATATTAGTCTCTTGATTCCATAAAACTGAATTCTCTTTGTTCTTCAGTATTTCACTAATGTGATTACCTATAAATATTGTGAACATCAAGTAACAAAATAATATTTGAAAGGTTTTTTCCAATCCTTTGGACCATTTGCAACATCAATAACGACAGGATTCTTTTTAAAACACAACTTTTTCCTCTTAAAACTCTCCTCTAGTATATTTTTGTGCCACCATTGTCGCTCCCTTTCAGTTTTTTTATTTTTATTTTTAAAAAGATTTTATTTATTCATTTGACAGAGATCACAAGTAGGCAGAGAGGCAGGCAGAGAGAGAGGGAGAAAGCAGGCTCCCTGCTGAGCAGAGAGCCCAGATGCTGGGCTCCATCCTAGGACCCTGAGACCATGACCTCAGCCGAAGGCAGAGGCTTTAACCCATAGAGCCACCCAGGCGTCCCCCTTCCAGTTTATTTTGATAAGATTTATTTTAAACTATGAAATGCATGATTATGGGAAATTTAAATAATAAATAAAATTTAAAGGGAAAATATTTGTAATTCTATCAATTTTTCCTCCAGGATTTTGGTGAAATAATTGTAATCTGAACAAGGTGCTCCACATCTTTTTTTTTTCCCCCCAGATTGTATTTATTTATTTATTTGACAGAGAGATCACAAGTAGGCCGAGAGGCAGGTAGAGAAAGGAGGAAGCAGGCTCCCCGCTGGGCAGAGAGCCCAATGCATGTCTTGATCCCAGGACTCTGGGATCATGACCTGAGCCGAAGGCAGAGGCTTCAACCCATGAGCCTCCCTGGCGCCCCTCCACATCTTTTTTTAATACTAAGAAAAATCTTTAAGATAATTCACTCGGGTTTTTGATAAATTTGGTTAACACTCATGTACTGTTTTGTGGTTCCTCACACCCAGTCTTTACTAGGAAAGCAATGGAGATATTGCCTCACAGGCACAATCAAATTCAGAAAATCAAATGCTGGCATGATTTCACTCCACTGTAGGAGTTTCCTCTTCATTAATATCATTTTAATAGATGTGTCAATGATAGCTATCACTAATAGAAAGCCTTTTCTATTGATATGATCTTCACATCAACCATAACAGTAAATTACCATTATTCTTACTTTATAAAATAAAAATCTGAACTCAATTGCACAGCTCTCAGAGGGTAAAGTGAGAATTTTAAGTAATTTGATCCCTGCTCTCTCTGCTTCCAAGGGTATTTTTTTCCATGATAGCCCAAAACCTCACCATGAATATGATATTCTGCTTAACTAGGCCTGTGGTTGGGCACTTCAGATGCTCCCTCACCTTTTTTTTTTTGTTTAACTAATATTGATAATGTTGGAAGTAATATCTTGGTATATAAAACTTTATTTATAGTGTTTATTATTATATCCCCAAAACAGAGCCTTAAAATTGGGATTATTGTGTTAAAGGCAGAAATATTTTTAAGACAATGTGTACATATTATCAAAAGCTTCCCTCAATGAGACAGTTCAAATTATAATTCAATCAGCAGAACATAAGGCTTCCCACTTTACCGTGCCCTTTATAAAAATCTTGGCTATTTTAATAAATGAAAATTGATTCTTTATTGCTAAGTTTAAATTTTGAGGGAATGCTATAACTCACTGTATTTTAATATATCAATTCTCTATTCTATAGAATGAACCCTGTGTAAGGACTGGCTAAATCCTTGAACTAGAAATGGGAAGATATGGTTCTTTAGATCTTTTATTTCCTTTATTCATTCAGTAGTCACCCAGCTCCCACTCTAGGTAGGCACTGTGCTAGTGTTCAGGATATAAAAGTGAAAGGTCATCCCCGACCTCAAAGAGCTTGTGAACTAGCAAGCAAAACAGACACGGACAATTCTAATACAGCATGACTAGCACTGTGACCAAAGTAACACAGAAAATCCTTTGAGAAACACCAAGAAGCCACTTAAGCCAGCTTCAGGGAAGTCCTAGATCCTTTTGGAGACCTAAAGGCTTAGGTTCCATGCTGAAGAAAAGCAGAAGTTAGCTGCCATTGTCCCTGACATTCCCAACCAGCATTAATTCCTTCCTCGTCTCTGTTCCTTTACTAATGTGTACATAATTATTTGCTTCTACATCTCTCATCGTGCTGAGCTACTTGATGAGGAGGGACCATATGCCTAATTAGCCTTGTACAATGTCCCCAAAATAGTAGGAATGCATTAAACATTTGTTGAATTATTTTGAAATTCTAGCTATGGTGCTCGCTTCGGCAGCACATATACTGAAATTCTAGCTATGTAACTATCTCCTCCCATACCTTCCTTCATAAATATACCTTGACATTTACATAAATATGTGTAGTTTTCCTTTTGATTATAAAAGTAATACTGCTCACCACATACCAATCAGAATGGCTAAGCGAAAAGAATGGAAGATAATAAGTGATGGTGACGGATTTGGAGCAACAGGAATGCTCAGACATTGCTGGAGGCAGTAGAAATTGGTACAACCAAAAAACCACTTGGCAGTATCTGTTATAGCTGAGTCATACGTAAGCCAACAATTCTACTCCTAGGAATAAGCTCAACACAAATGCATGCATATGTTCACTCAGAGGAATATTGTCACCAAAAGCAGCATTATTCATACACAACACCTTCAAATTAGAAAATACACAGATGCTCCTCCACAGTAGAATGGATAAACACTGTGGTATGTCAAAAACAGGAAGGAAAAAGAACCTACACTCAACAATAGGAAAGAATTTCTTAAAAATTATTTTGAGGACAAAGAGGAAGATTTTTCTTTTAAAAAGCATTTACTATATGATTACTTTTGTAAGAAGCATACAAATAGGCAAAACTATTCTATGCTATTAAATGTCAGGAAAGGGGGGCACCTGAATGGATCAGTCCTTAAGCATCTGCCTTACAATGGGGTCATGATCCCAGAGTCCTGGGATAGGGCTCCCCGCTCAGGGGGAAGCCTGTTTCTCCCTCTCCCACTCACCTTGCTTCTGTTCCCTCTCTTGCTGTGTCTCTTTCTGTCAAATAAATAAATAAAATCTTAAAAAAAAAAAAAAGGTCAGGAAAGGTCTGTTACAGTCACTAGCTTAAGGGAATAGGAAGGAGAAGCTGCCCAGATGTGCTGCTGTTTCTGGATCAGGGTGCTGGTTACATATGTATATTCAGTTTGTGTCCTTTTCTCTAACTATTCTATATTTACATACCTTTTTCACACACACACACAAAAGATTTTCAAAATTTATCTGAGAGAGTGAGCAGGGAAAGGGGAGCAGCAAGAAAGGGACAAGTGAACTCCACCCTCAGCTCAGCGCAAAGCCCTACTCTAGGCTCCATCCCATGACCCTGAGATCATGACCTGAGCAGAGATCAAGAATCCCAGGCTTGAGCCACCCAAGCACCCCACTTAAATACTTTTTAAAAAAGTAATATATCTTACTTGAGAAAAAAGCTTATTTGAAAAAAAGATACAAAAATTTTTGAAGAATTTTAATCACCCATAATCCAGAAATAAATATTAACATTTTGGATTATTTCCTTCTAGTCTTTTTTTTTTTTTTTAAGCCACAGCACTTGTGTCACTTCCTTCACCTCTGCTCCTCACATATTCACACACATTTTGCAAAATAAGGTTCATTTCTATTTATTTTTTCTTATTTTTTAATTTTTACTTAAAGCTGAACCATTTAATCAAATATTCGTTGCAAGCATTTTTTTTTAAGATGCAGCACTACATCCCATCAAATGTGGGTGTGTGTATACACACCCACACACACAGTTCCAGAAATATATATTTTATATTACTAAAAATATCTTATTTACATACCTACACAGTATATGTTAATAATAATATAAATTTAACAATATATATTCCTAGGAAAGGAACCACCAGGTCGTGAACATTCTTTAAGCTCTACATTCGTTCTGTATTTCCTTCCAGAAAGCCTGCATCCCACCGGCAAGGTGTAAGGGCTCCTTGTATCACACTCCAACCTCAGGTCATTCATTATTATTTCTATTTGATTTTAAGATGGTGGGGCTCACAGCAGGACTATGGAATCTGCCGTTCCGCACCCAGCTGAAGCGCTGGGCAGGACGCGACTCTCACCCCACCTCTCCATTCCTGGCGCCCGCGCCCCCCGCCTCTGCCCCGCAGTGCGGCCGCGCATGCGCCTGGGCCCCAGCATCTCGCACCGCCCGGTTGCTGTGGAAACCGCAGAAGGAGGCTGCGTCCGCAGACCTAGCTGTGAGCTGTACCGAGGCCCGGGCATGGAGCTGCCGGATCCGGTCCGCCAGCGGCTGGGAAACTTCAGCCGGACCGTGTTCAGTGACTCCAACCGGACCGGGCCAGAGTACAGCGAGGGTCCGGGTGAGTGGGCGAGGTATGGCCTGCGGAGGTCTTGGCGCCAGTTTTGCAGTGGCCAGATTTTGCCCGGCCCTAAAATGGCGGTCTCGCCTTCAGCTGGTTCTCCGCAGTGCGGGCAGCGCCCTGGAGGAGAGGCCGAGCCGTGGGCTGGGGCGGGGGCTGGGACTGGATAATTCCAGGCCTGTATCCCCGACAGGTCCTGAGCTGGCGGTGCTGCGGCCTGTCGGGCGAACTGTAAGCCGAGCAGCTGAGGTGGCGCCAGCCTTCTTCAAAAACTAAAAATATAAAATCCGCCTTCGCAGCACATGTCCGGTTTCGCATCCTCTGCGAAGGCCGATGGTTTTTTCCTCTGCGACTTCCGCCCTGGCTTTTCGGGCCGGGGTGGAGTGAAAACAGCCTGGGCTGTCTCCCCTTCCCACTCTCCACCCCAGTTAAAATATCTTCTCCTTTTTTCTTTTATTAGCAAAACAAGTACATTCCACCGCAAGTCCGTTTTCTGATGGAAGAGATGGAAAAAACTGCTTTTTAAAATGAGTCCGTTTAAAACCGCTATCCACTTGGGCAAGGCAGATGCCACACTAGCATCGATTTCAACAATCTCGCCCCTTCCCTGCAGTCTCCAACCCCCAACCCCCATTCCCCCATGTATAACTCTTACCCTAGATCTGGTAACAAAATACCACGATGCTGCATTCAACTGGACGGCAAGGGATCACTCAGTTTCCTCCAAAACCGTTTTTCCTTTCTTAAATCATGATGATAGCATACCGTCAACCAGACCCATGTGGTTTTTATCACTGAACTCTGCTAGGGAATAGAAAATTTTCCCTCTTGCTTAGTGTTTAGGATTTTTAAAAGAGAGCAGAGGAAAGTAAAGTCCCATAATTGCATTGTTTTCACCCCAATTTAGGCCTCATCAAGATTTAGGATGTACAAAGAAAAACATAATGTGAAGAATGAGGTTAAGTTTCTAATACTAGAGCTAAGGCTTAACAGGCACTAGAATTTGATGATGCACGGTATCAGGGGTCAACAGACATCTTCTGTAAAGGGCCAGATAGCAAGTATTTTAAACTTTGCAGACCTTAGATCTCTGTAACATCCATAGATAATGGTAGATGCATAGATGTGGCAGTGTTCCAATAAAACTTTATTTATGGACACTAAAATTTGAATTTCATATGATTTTCAGTGTCACCAAATACTATTCTTTGATTTTTTTCTCCTAACCATTTAAAAATGTGAAAAACCATTTTTAGCTCACTTGCTATACAAAAACAGGCAGCTGGCTGGTAGTTTGCCTACCCCTGATTTATATAATGTTTTAATTTAAATTCAGTTTACAGAACTCAGCTTGTACTTTTGCAAAAATTAGTAAATTCATGTCTTGTGCTATCAAGGTTCATTTACATATTAACTTGATTTTCAATTGCATGATTATAAGTTTGAAATGCTGAAATATAGACATAGCATAACTCTTAAGATGCTCATGTACACAATTTCTAACGAAAACTTTGCAAAATTTGACTAGTTTCTGCTCCAAACATATTAAAAATTTCAGCTTAATTAATTTATCATTTTTCCCCACATTTTCTTTCTTGTGAATCAGAAGTAGGTTTGATTATTTGCACTGTATTTACAAATGTACACCATTACAGTATCCACTGACCAAGAGTTTTACTGTTGTTATGAAAAAAAAAAAAAATCCTAGGTTAGTGAGTTGCCTTCAAGTTCAACAAATTTTAAGAATTCATTCTTTTATCAGTGATAATCTAAAAAACAAGGATAAGCAAAGTAAAAAATAAGTATTATCAAAAGTATATCATAATAACAGAAATAAGCTAAAGGAAACCTTGCTGTGAGAAACAATTATTTCTTATATTTTAAAATTATTAAATGACAGATATACCAGCTGTGGAGGAAAAAAATCTGTTTTTAAGAAATTTTAGAGCCTTTATAAATTCTTAACATTTAGGCCAATTGATTTCAAAATATATATCTGTTTTTAAATTGTTAAATTTTAGTCAAATTTAGGATGTATTTGTAGGGCTTGATTTAAAAAATTAAATTTTTAATTTGGGACACTTCTCCCTTATGTAGAAGCATAAGGTATCTCGCAATCAGCCTTAGATAAATGAAGCTCATATATCACAATTGGTTACATTAGTGTCTTTATGACAGTATGTTTCCATTAATTCAGCCACTCTGCTTGTTATGTACCCAGTATAAAGATTTTAGTATAAAGATTTTATTTGAGGGTCTCAAATTTGGGTAGAATGTAGTCTGTGCATACAATGAGGCTGTGTATTAAGTAAAAAAGAAGGAAAGGGGACTAATGTTATTGAGTGCCTGCTAAGTACCAGGTATGGTGGTACGGTGAAATATTCGACACTGTCACTAATCTGCAACCTGTGAGGTACTTTCAGGTTACCATTTTACAGATGAAGAAATGGAGACAGTTTCTGATTGAGAAATTAATTTAAAAGGTTCAATAACTTATCCTAAGTCCGGCATCCAGGGTTACAGGGGTATTTGAGGAGTCAGGAGTTTACTTGGACTCTAAACCTCAATATCTCTTCAGCACACCAGACTGTGTCTAGAGTGAGGGCATGTGGTCCTTTGCTAACACTTTGTTATACACAGGTTAGAGATAAGTACCTAGAGGGGAAGAAATTTCTGTGGGGATGGGACAATAGGATCAAGAAAGGATTTGTAGGAAAAGTGGCATTAAATTGGGTATTAATGAATGGGTGGGATTAGGGTATGCTGAAGAGGGGTGTGTCTATAATTTAGGGCGATTAATTTTTGTATAAGATTAGTTTATATGTGAGAGATTAGTTTTTATGTGTTTTATGTGTTCATTTTATAGGCTCTTTACATAGAACTCCACAAAAGAGGTAATGATCATTATTATCTGTTCAAAAGGATTCAAACAGATATTCCACATTTAATCTGTATCAGTGGTAGTACAAAAAAGTCGACAGGCTGTAATGGCAAAAATGATAAAGTAATTGAAAAATATGAAACATATCCCCAGGAACCCAGTATATGAATTAAATAATATTATGATGAATATTTCCTTTCACTGTCAGTGATTATTAATAGGCTTAAAATTTGGAGTTTTGTTAAAACAATACTGTAGTTATTAATTTTAAGAAACTAAAGGACTTACAGGGCAGTGACCAGGATGAAGAGTTTGGTTTTTTTCTTTGTTTCTTTTGTAGATAATGAAATGGTGTCCAGTTTGGGATTGCAAATGTCACTTTATTTTAACACTTACTTTTTCCCACTTTGGTGGATAAGCAGCATTATGATGCTTCAGATGAAGGTAAGTCTATGCTTTAATACTTCCACTGAGATCTCTTCTGCCCACCCGTGGCATTGTGACGTTGTCAATAAAATTAAAGTTCTTAATATTTGTTTTCTATTTCAGGTCAGTTTTACTGTATGTGAAATTTTACAAACATGTTTATTTTCGTGTGCTTTTGTTTTTGCTTTAGTATTCAATCTTGCCTGATTACTACAAATTCATCGTGGTTACTGTTATCATCCTAATAACCTTAATTGAAGCTATCAGGTTATATCTGGGCTACATGGGGAACCTACAGGAAAAGGTAGGCTCTTCTTCCCTTTGTCTCCTGGCTACATGTTAAGGCAATATGGTTTTCATACTGAGGAAAAGGCAGACAGACGTGGTAGAATGAGCAAAGGCCTGCCTCCAACTTTACTATTTTTGTCGCCGTAGTCTGTTTGCTGAACCTCTTGAGCCTTGGTTTCTTTGTATATAAAATGGGAAAATATTTATTCCAAGGTTTATTGGGATTAAGTGAAATAATTTATACAAAGTACCTGAACATAGTAAGCTCTTAAAAATTGACAGTTTTCCCTCTTCCCACCAGTCTTGAAAATACTTGGTCAACTGAACATGTTTAGATACTGATTATGGAAATGGAAGAAAATTATAAATTCAGGGATCCTGTGCCAGGCACATGTTTTCTGAATCATCATGCTGCCTAAGCACTTATAGTTACCAGAGCTTAGGAATAATGCCTAGAGATTTCTCTGGTTTTCTAGGCCTTTCATAATTAGGTCCCACCCATGGGCCTCACTGTATTTCTTGCTATTTCCTAACCCATTCCTGGCTGACATGTTGATTCCTAGTCATGCTTATTCCACATTTTTGCTAACTTACTTTCTTGCTTCTTCCTCCTTCTACCCAACCTTAAAAGCCTACATCCTTGGATTCTTTCTTTTACCTTCCCTAATCACTCTCTTGTCTTATTTTTTGTAGTATTTAATTCATACCTCTAAGTGGTGCATTTAGTAATTCACTAAGGCATATCATTCTAGCATCGCTGCATTAGCTGCATCAGTTCGTTTTCACTTTTAATCTAGTCAGTAAATTCTTTGAAGACAAGGACCATGTTATACGCTCTTTGAATTACAGAGCTCATAAAGTAGGTTCATAGTGCTGATCTGTGTAAACAGAAGACTGTCCTTTACTGATCTGATTACTCGTGCTGTGTGTCATTGCAGGTTCCTGAGTTGGCTGGCTTTTGGCTTTTGAGCCTTTTATTGCAGCTGCCTTTAATTCTCTTCTTGCTCTTTAACGAGGGCCTAACAAATCTGCCCTTGGAAAAAGCGATACACATCATCTTCACTTTGTTTCTTACTTTCCAAGTTGTTTCAGCCTTTCTTACCCTGAGGAAAATGGTAAATCAGTTGGCAACTCGTTTCCACCTCCAAGACTTTGACCGGCTCTCTGCATACAGAGGGGGCATGAGAAGAATGAGATCCTGTATAGAAGAGATTTGACCCAATGCTGTTGAGTGAAAAAATGCAAGATCAGCTCTTCTACCAGACTGTAAGAGGAAAACCTTAGAGTTCTAGCATGAGAAGGAAGACAAAGCAAGTGTTTTGAACTGTATATTCTCTAGATCTGAAATTCCAAAGTTGGGGGCAATGTTGAGACTGTATATGAAAGTAGTAAGTCAACTCTAAATACCTAAAGCCTAGATATTGTCCACGTGGTGCCAATTATCTTAATATTTTTGTCATTGACTTTTTAGATGTGTAGAAACCAGTGTTGGTAGTCACAGGTTACCTGCTTTACAGGACTATTTCTTGTTAGCACCTAAAACTACAAATGTGTATATTTGTTTTAAACTTGCTGGCTGTTCATGTCTTGGCAGTACATTTGAAGCACAAGGCAATTCTTATCAATATTCTGGTGTATTAAACTGTATTTGTAAATCAAGGTACCAAATTTTCATGTATGCTAGGATTAAATTCTAACGCTCCTCTTAGCTTTTATGTTGAAGTTTAAAAACAGGTGGATTATCATGGTATTTTGAAAATCATAAAATTGTAATTTTCATAAAACGATGTTCAGTATTTATAGTGGTGGTATGCAAGATATCTTTATAATAAATTATGAAATATTGATGTTAAAGTATTTGTAACAAATCATTCCTGTCTTGTATAATTCTGTTGGGCTGTGGGTTTATTATTTTTATTACAGAGTAGTTAGGGAAGAAAAGAGAAAAATATATCCATTAGAGAGCCTTTTATGTAGTGAGCACTGCACTAGGCACGTTAGCCCTTGTGATCTCTTCTACTAAATCATTGTTCACTGAAGAACTCATAGCCAGTAAATACACATGAGGCTTGTTCTGAAAAGCAGGGTTCCTCTTAATACACAATGAGAGCTGAGATGAATAAGGGGACTATACTCATGACCTTAAATCAGGATGTCCCCTTGCTAATGGGAGAAATCTATTTAAAGAAGCTCTGTTGAGAATAAAGCTGCATGGGTGTATCTGAACATTATTTTCAGTGATTATTAGATTGTCTTCAGGATATAATATTTTCTTCTTTCCTACAGAGAAATGTGCCTTTATAAGTAATGTATTTTACTGAGAGACAGTTGGGGCTACAATAAAAAGTATTCCTTTCAATTTTCCTTTCCTATAATTCAGGCTCGTCCTAGTATCTCCCTGTTTTGCCTTATTCATTCTTTTATTATTTAACTTTTTGAAAAATTTTTTGAAAAATTCGAAAATGTTTTCGCTTCTCACTATTAGTTACACCTGACTAAACTATGCTAATTTTATTATTTCTGCTTCCTATTATTATATATGAAGTTCAGTCAAAGACTTCTCCCTGGATGCACTGGCCATTTAACTTCTCCCTTCTACTAGAGTTGTTACTAGGTATACTCCAATAATTTGCAATTCAAAATACAATAATGTTTGGATATTTTTTTAAAACTTATATTTATTTGCATTTGTTTTCAATTGAGAATAGATAGGTGATTCTATAAGAAAATATAAAATAAGAACATTAAGTCTATCTAGCAGATAAATCAAGGGATAATCAAGAAAGACTCTTCTCTTTAACATTTTTTTTAACTAAGACTTTTTTTTTAAAGATTTTATTTATATATTTGACAGATGGAGATCACAAGTAGGCAGAGAAGCAGGTGGGTGGGGGAGGGGAAGCAGGCTCCCTGCTGAGCCTAAGCCCTGATGCAGAGCTTGATCCCAAGACTCTGGGATCATGACCTGAGCCAAAGGCAGAGGCTTTAACCCACTGAGCCACCCAGGCGCCCCTCTTTAACATTTCTTTACAGAGTTTTATCTTAAATATCAGAGCCTCTGATACATTTAAACTTTAGTTTTAAAAGATTAATATCTAAAATATAACATCATAATCAAAAAATTTTAAAGGCTATAAAGATTTTGGTTAAAATGAATTTAATTTATTAAAATTGTCTACAAAGTTTCTTTTTTGCTGTAGCAAATATATTGCTTAAAATTCAAATATAATATGGATGGGGAAAAGAAAGTAAGAAAATCAATTGAGAACACGACCAAGTTTTTTGTTCTTTCCCTCTAAACAATGAAGCCATGATTTTGCGGCAGGCTGACCAGTATTTCCCGTTGGAGTATACCTGGTTCCCTATGGAAGCATATGAAAATTGAGGGAGAGAAGATATTTACATGTCAGCACTTTGGGAGTTCATACAGTCCTTGTTTTTATTTTATTTGAATAAGTTCATCTCTTCTTAATTCCTACTACATCTTTCTCTCGAGGGGTCCATAACACTCTTCTGAAAATTTCTAGTTAGGATGTTGACCTTCAATATTTTGTCTTTCACATAGTTTTTTATTCCAGAGGCTTTTTCTCATCACAGACAAGGTGGATGCAAATTTCTGTAGATCAGAATGATTTTTAAAAACTGGATTTTCGTCGTCATGTTTGAAGTTCTAGTATGTGAACAGGCATCGTGGAAGGTCCACAAACAACTAAGACCGCTCCTGGTCCTCAGGTGTGTGATGTAGGAGGTACAATATTTGCAAGACACCCTTAAGTTGGTCCTTCGTCAACATTACTTAGCAGATGCCATTCCTCCCATGGTCAGAGCACAGGAAAAGAACGTGGTGAGGGCTGCTGGGGGTGTAGTTAGACACATACATGTTTGTGCTTGTCTGTGAACAAGAACAAATGTACTGTCTGGTAGGAGAGGCAAATGAGCAAATGAGTGATTGCACAATATAATGGGCACCGCGGGATTACAGAGAAGGGACATAAAGAAGATGGGGAATCTGGGAACCCTTCCCAAACAAAGGAACACTCAAGATTTGAAGAATGTGTGGGTAATAACTGTTCATTTCAGTATGAAGAGATAGAGATAACATGATTTGGAGTACAATTTCAGGTATTCCATGGAGTTTGCTGAAGCTGGGAGAGAGGGTACATGAGAAGAAAGGACACAGAATAAGGTAGAGAAGCTGGGGAGCCCCTCATAAACTAAAGATTTTAATACTCTGAATTCCTGAGTGTTTTAAACAGTGGAGTATCACAAACAGATGGAGGTTCCAGAAAGATCTCTCTGAAGACTGTGGAAATGGTTTGAAAGGTGGGACCAGATGTTGATTTGATGAAGAAAACTTTGGATAGAACAAAGTTTTTTGAAAAATCATTTTGTATTTTAAAATAGGTATTGAAAACTTTTTCCTAACGCAATTTTTTTGTGGATTACACACGATACTAACCACAAGGACACCCTCCCTGTGTTATTGCCCCTCTGCCTGTTGTTAGTTTATCACTGGACTTAAATAGACTATTTGAAAATAGCCTTATGCATCTTGTTTGACATAACCTAAACAGGTTCTTAATTTGCATCAGTTAAAATTATAGCTTTTCAGGGCGCCTGGGTGGCTCAGTCTTTAGGCGTCTGCCTCCGACTCAGGTCATGATCCCAAGGTCCTGGGATCAAGCCCCATGAGCAGGGAGCCTGCTTCTTCCTTTCCCACTCCCCGTTTATATTCCTTCTTTTACTATGTCTCTCTGGGTCAAATAAATAGAATCTTATATAAATAAATAAATAGATAGATAAATAGATAAATAGCATAGCTTTTCAAAACTCAACTTTTAAAAGAAATTTAATCAAGATTTTGAGAGTAAAGAGAAATCATCTCTAATTCCACCACCCTAAAATAAGAACTTCAGCAAATGTCAGGCTCCCTTGCTGTTTTCCCTTTGTACATTTTAAAAACATAGTCGTGATCACTGGCACTTGCAATTTTGCACTCTTGCTTTTCTGAAAACGTAAATATTTACCCATCTTTCTACCTGGTCACATAGCCCTCACCTTAACTGATTGCACAATATTCCATCAAAGAGATAGATGCTAATTTTTAAACTTCTATTATATATTTGCATTGTTTTCTTCTTTTGCTTTAATACATAACATTGTAATGAACATCTCATGTATGTAGCTTTTTCCACATCTTACATGATTCTTTAATAAGCTAGATTCTCAGGAGTGAAATTGCTGGATCACAGGGTATGAATATTTTTAAGGACTCTTGGTGCATGATGCCAAATTATAATATCCACTTTCTGCCATTTACCCCTCACAGTTCTAAAGATAGCACAGCGAAAATTTGATAAAGACAGACTTAAGGACCTTCGTTACCCATTCATCTTTGTATTTCTAAGTAGCTACCACAGGTACACTGAATCTCCTAAGGGAAAAAAAAACAAAAAACAAAAAACTGAAAGCTGTGAAAGAAGAAGTGCAAAGAATTTAAAAAAAAATGATTTTTGAATTAAGGGAAAACTGATAAGGGACAGGAAAAGGATTAGGCAAGCTGGTCGCAGTCAGCAACAGACAGTGAGATGTGACACAATAAAAACTGGGTCATTGAGTTGGGACAGCCCTAGGACATAAAAAGACTGAAATGAAGTAAAGCTCTGGATTACTTTGTTCTTGAATATTGAATTTTTTCAGAAGCATGGAGCATGAAATATTATAGTGATAAGCCAAGATTGGAAACATAGCCAAGAAAAAGAGGTCTTTAAGGGATTGTTTAAAATGTGCTGAAGGAATAATTTGGTTTAGTCTTAAACGGATCAAAAAGTAAATTGACATAAAGCTTTTGCATAGCAAAATAGGCATGGAGGCAGAAAACAAGGAGGCAAGGGGAACAGTGTACCCTATTTGTAAATTTGTTACAATGTAAAATATTAGATTTTGGTCCTAGAAAATGCTCCTCAGGAAACTTCAATGCTGCATTTTAAAAGAGCAACCAACACTAATTTATTATGGATATACATCTTTATTCCAGTTTTTAAAGATTGTTAATTTGGTGGCTTTAACTCAATTTAAAAATTAGTTAATTGTAAGAATCATTCTAAAAATATTTTCCCCCCAGTGTTGAAGCATTTAAAAACACTCAGGCCCTGGAAAGATGTGTTTAGATACAATGTTTTATATTTAACACAATGTTTAAATTTGTCCTGGTGTTGTCATAGATTTACATCTTTCTAAAAATGAGACCAGTCAAGAGAATATAGAACTCTCAGAAACAAGATAAAAACCTGATAGACAAAACATATAATCTATGAAAAACCAAAGACACTCGGAAATTGATCTTATCAACATGCTCAATCTAAGCAAGAGGCTAGAAGCAGCTTTTTAACCTCGTGAGATATATGAAATCACAGTGCATGTATCACGGTTATTGGTCCTTCCCTGCTCTGCAGACCCAAGTGTTTAGCACTAGGTTACATTAAAAATGCAGATTTTTAAAAACACCAAGAATGTTCTCTTAATTTTTCAGAACTGTAATAGCACTATATTCATCTAATAGGGAAGTGGTATCATTGATTAATTTTTTAAAGGTTTCTAGTTCCTGACCCTGAGTTATTCTATTCTAATTGAAATCATGTTGGAGATACTGCTCAATATTATAGCTTAAAAGAGAAAAAATGTTTGATAGTCAAATTCAAAATCAAAATTCAAACTCCAAAAAAATGTTTGATATGTACATTTACTAATTGTTTTTATAAATGCTTGATTCACTAGTGCCTAGAAGGACTAAAATGATCACTAGAGAGGGTGCAAGTTTAGAACTTGTCTTCAAAAAAAAAGAAGAGCTGGTAAGAGTCAATTTTTTTGCTGTTCTAAAAACTAGAGCTCCCTATGGTCAATAAACCCTTGCTAAGGAAGGCAGCAGACCAGTTAACTGTTGACTGTTCCCGGAATTTACAAAGCAGGGCAACAAAGGATGTTCATGCTTTTTATTTTTAGTATGCTGTGATTTCATTCTGCAAAGTAAATATAATTTAGTTAGCTCCAACAATATACCATCTACTATGTTTGATATATCAGGACAAAAAGAGAAATAGGAGTGAGTCCTACCCTTCTAACCAAGGCACACAGGAGACAAATTGAAGATGATCATACTGGCTTAGGATAATATGCATTAGAGCAATATAAAATATGAATATAAGTGAGGAATCCTGTCTAGGAGGCAGGATGGTCTTTAAGATAGATGGAACAGCATGGGCAAAGGTACAGACATTTGAAAATCTAAGGCCTGAACAGAACCAAAAATACTTTGGTGTGAATAAAACATAAGGTGTGCAGCAAAGGTCTTGAGATGAGCTGGAAATATTGGCATCAAGAGGTTATCAGTCTTTTATATATTATAATAGTTTGAACTTTATGCTATGGACAGTGAATAGTGTATTTATATTAAAACAGAATTAGAAGGCATTGTTGCTGTATTTGAAAATGATCGAAAATTGAAAGGGAGAGCTAATTTGATAGGTGATACAGTATCATTTCAAAAGAACCTAACGGGAGGTTAATTTCTTAACATTTTGAAATGTTAAGCACGAGTACATTTTATGCGCACACACATACACACACACCCTCCAATATACACTTCTCAAAAGATCAGTCCAGTGGTACATAATTAAGGAGTTTGTTGTGTGCTCTTTTTCAAGGGAAGACATCCTGATGGTCTAAGGAGAGCACAAGCATGTACTGTCTTAATAGAAATGAAATGACCAGATCACACAGAGTAGCAATCTCACAGTAGTCTTCCACGTTGCAGTAGTAAATGTCACCACTTCATAGTACCTTCCCTCCAGTTGTGCTTATTGAGAAACCTAAAATCAAATCTAATCATGTTGCTACTCTCCTCAAAATTCCAGAAGACTCTCCATTTCCTGCCACATAACACCCAAACTCCTTAGTGTGGCACAAGGAGCCTCTTCCCCACTATCCGGCCTCCTCTTGCCACGCCTCCAATTCAACATCTGCAGTCCCTCCAGTGCACCACTCTGGATTTCGCCTATGACCCTCGTCCCTGCACTCGCAATCTTTGCTGGAAGTAATCTTACCCACATGGTGAAAGTCTATACCTTTTAATGGCCTGGCTCCACTGTCATATCCTCTTTGGAAATTTCGCACTGTCCCCTACCTACTTCTAGGTAACACTTGTACACTTTTTTTTTTTAATCTCTGTTGCTCATATTTTATGACTGTGTCTAAAACAATTTATTATGTGTATTTTTATATCATACTCCTGCTATTTAATTGTAAGTTCCTCATGGCAAATGTTTTTATTCATCCTTGTGTTTTTAATGTTCAACCCAGTATAAGTGTCCAATATATATTTGGTGAGTAAGTGAATAAATGGACTTAGTTCATGGAGTCAGTGTTGCACAATGGTTAAAAGGTGGCTTGGGGGACACCTGGGTGGCTCAGTGGGTTAAGCCGCTGCCTTCAGCTCAGGTCATGATCCCAGGGTCCTTGGATTGAGCCCCGCATCGGGCTCTCTGCTCAGCAGGGAGCCTGCTTCCTCCTCTCTCTCTCTCTCTCTCTCTCTCTCTCTCTCTCTGCCTGCTTCTCTGCCTACTTGTGATCTCTGTCTGTCAAATAAATAAATAAAATCTTTTTAAAAAAAAAAGGTGACTTGAAAGGTTAAAAGTGGCTTCAGAGGCAGAAAGACCTATGCTCAAATGTTTTTCCATTTATCAGCTCGGTCAGGTTAGTTAATTTATTCATCTTTAAAATGGGTGCTCAAAGGGCTTTTGTAAGAATTACATGAGATAAACATCACAATAAGCATTCATAAATGGTATATATTCTTACTACAATTTAATATTCTAAACTTCCTGAGCAAATGAACTTCTGCTAATTCTTTCAACTCACTTTGTTGCTTTATAGGACCATAAGCTTTACCCTCAGGCTTCATTAGGCTTTGATTACCTTCCTGTAAACTGATAAGAGACTTAGTGATATTGTATAATAGGAGCTATATCAGGTTTGAGTACCCTAAACACTGGGCACAGGCATAAAGCTTGCCTTTCCTATGGGGCCAGGTTCATTTAGGAGATCAAGTTATAGTTGCAGAGGTTGCTTGGAAAGCCTCAAAAGAAAGGAAATTAGATATTGTTACAAGGATGTAACAAAAAAACATTTTTTATTTAAAAAAGTATTTAGAACACATAAAACAAGGCAACAAGGATGTTTTAAACAAGCAAATATATATCTATTAGGGACATTCCACTAGAATAGGTCACATTCCAGCTTTTGGTTGTTGTTTTTCTTTCCCTTTCTCATAAGCCAGTGATGATCTCAAAATTGTAAAAGTCTTTAGGAGTCATTGTTGATGTAGGGAGGGGAGATTAAATCCATTGTCTCAGGAGGGCAGCTAATTTCTTTGGTGTTCTCAATGTGGGCTTAGCAGTTTTATTCTGGGCTTTTCTGTCCAGAAATTCAATTTTAACTAAGAGACTCAGAAGGAGTGACCACACAACTAAACTCATAGAAGACTGATGTATAAACCAGGGTCTATCACTTTATAAGGCAAACTACCACTGCCAGTATATTTCCTTTCTATAAGAAATCTATTTAAAAAGCCAAATTATAATCAAAGTTGCTTATTAATCACAAAATGGAAGAAATGGATATTCATATCATCTAACTATGCTAATTTGAGGTACTCACCTCTACTCTAGAGATGTGTCTGCCTAGAAACTAGCTGCTTGAATACATGCTGATCAGGGCATCACCCCTCCCCCTTCCATAGGACTGAGTGTTGGCATAAGCAAAGATGTCATGGTGTGTGTAGAGAATTGCAAGCAGTGTGTGTAATGCTCAATGTATGGGGAGAGAAGAGAGATACAGATGAGGCTGAAGAGGTAAACAAGACCAGATCATGGGATGTAAAGACCAGTAAAAAGGAGTGGCCAGGACCACAAGGATTTAATAAGCAGCTCTGAGAGTTGGGCTGGGCTATGTGCAGCAATTCCAACCTATGTAATTGCATCATTTTCTATAGCTATCTGGGTAATCTTGGACAGAAGGTAGATGGATACACTGATCCAGAGTTAGACATATATAAGGTAAATGCAGTGGGAAAACAACAACACAGAGATTTCCAGGGGTTGCTGAGGGTGGTACCAAGAATGAACCATGGCATCTCTACTAGATAGAAGGGTAAGTGGAATCATGAGGGATAATCAGGAGACAAGGGTAGGGCAGAGGTTTTGATGAGTACCTATCTCAAAAAGCATCTTGGGACAAGAATCAGGTCTTTTTTTACTGTATCCCCAGGGTGGGAGACCATGCTTGGCACATTGTAGGCTTTGAATAACACTGACTGAACACACAAATAAATGAATAAACCAAGCATGGTAGAACTCAGAGCTTCTGCCTCCTGGTCTTAATATACAGTAATTTCTTTAATCGGTAAACTCCCTACAAGTTAGAAATGCCACATTTACTCATACCTATTTTGGGGGCATGAAAAATAATTCTAATTTTAAAACCAACAACCACTCTCACACTAAGAATAAACTTGCAAATTTGGCTGGACTCCCAAAACTAATACAAGTAACAGCCATCATTTAATTGAAGGCCTGCTATGTATCAGATGCTGTGAGCTAGGGCTTTATCATAATCTCATTTGATTCTCCTCACAACTCCATAAAGCAGGAATTATTCCCATTTTATAGAAGCTGAAATTGGGACTTGGGAGAGGTTAAGGAACTTGTCCCAACTCACACAACAAGCAAACAGAATACAGGATTTAAATCTAAGCCTGTTGGGCTCTAAAGACCATGCTTTTTCACCAAGCAATTCTCCCTCTCTCCAAACACATGCTCAGAAGATGTATTTAAGTTGATTTAGGCCTGTCCAATCTAGAAGCCAAAAACAATGACACTATTTCTTAGCCTTGCACCCCTAGACCTCTAGGGGTCAAGGAAAGTAGTTTAAAAAAAGGTGGGGTCCACAAATTACTGTCATTTTTTTTAATCGAGTAACATGTTTACCTATAGAAAGGTTGATTGAGCAGGCCAACTAAAAATCTGGGTTTTAGAGACGCCTGGGTGGCTCAGTTGGTTAAGCAGCTGCCTTTGGCTCAGGTCATGATCCCAACGTCCTGGGATCGAGTCCCGCATCGGGCTCCTTGCTCGGCCAGGAGCCTGCTTCTCCCTCTGCCTCTGCCTGCCATTCTGTCTGCCTGTGTTTGCTCTCTCGCCCACTCTCTCTGATAAATAAATAAAATCTTAAAAAAAAAAATAAAAAAATAAAAATCTGGGTTTTAAAATGTTACTTAGAATTGCACTCAGAGTACAGCCTTGATCATTTCCGGACAAAGTTGACTGCAGTTACAGAGATGTGTATTTTATTAATTTTTTTAAAATAAGGAACACTTTTCGGTAGATGAATTAAAAGAACTGTCATTTTCTGAAGTAGATCCTTGTGAAAGTACTTTTCATGTGCTATCTTTTTTTTTAAGATTTTATTTTTTTATTTGACAGAGATCTCAAGTAGGCAGAGAGGCAGGCAGAGAGAGAAGGGAGAAAGCAGGCTCCCTGCTGAGCAGAGAGCCCGATTTGGGGCTCGATCCCAGGACCCTGAGATCCTGACTTGAGCTGAAGGCAGAGGCTTAACCCACTAAGCCACCCAGGCGCCCCCCATGTACTATCTTATTTACCCCTCCAAGGGATTATAAGAACTGCATTATTGTGGGAATGTCCTACTCTAATCGCTCTCTGAGTCTTGGGATCAAGTCCCCCAACAGGCTCCTAGCTCTGCAGGGAGTCTGCTTTTCCCTCTCACTTTCTCCCCTTTCATGCTCGCTCTCATTCTCAATCTCTCCCTCAAAATAAATAAATAAAATTTTTAAAAAAGAACTGCATTATTGTATTGTTACATTATATAGTAATAATATTTTCCAAATAAGAAAAATGGAGTATCAGAGAGGTCTCATAAGTGAACCAAGATCACATAGCCTGTAATTAGCACAACTGGGATTCAAATCGTGGGACATTTGATTCCAAAGCTTTCTCACACGGTTCTACAGATCCCCTGTGGTCCTGTTGTTGGGCAGGCACGGAGGGCTCTGAACAGTTAGACACTGTTCAGGATACTTAACGGTCTAGTACTAGCTTTCAACACTTGGAGTGCAGGAAAGTAATCAAGAGGTGCTTGGTGGGGAAAACTCTGGACCCCCCTGGAGTGGATTCTACCCCATTTCAAAGGGCTAAGGGGGTCCCGGGCATGAACCCACTGTTGGAGCCAGAAAGCAGCAGGGCTTTTAAAGCAGCTGATCATGAACATTTGCTTCCTTTTCTCTCTTCCTAGAATAAACCTGAAAGCTACATTTTATAAAGCAAAATTCCTACCAATGCAAATTAATGAAATACAAACTGAGAGCTCACACAGATGCTGACAAAGAAGAAAAATGGTCATATGGGGTCGTCAGATATGGATTTTGAAAGAGGCAATCTGAATCATTGGTGGTTCTGTGCCAGTCAAGGGACCCACGTACTTTTCTGTTTCTCTGAGTAATGGGTTGATTATTTAAAATTAACTTGAGTCCTACGAATTTATTACTCATCGTGTTTTTAAATTATAATCTTAAAAATATGAGGAGTTGCCAGATCTTACTCAGTGTTTCTACCACAGCATTTATGAGTTTGTTTTTTAAATATCAGAGTTAAATATTTTCTGACAATTTTTGGTCCTACAGAAACAAAAAAGAACTCACCAGTCTTAGATTCCATAGATGTAAACACCATGGAGCTCAAATGTACAAGCTTATCTGAAAACATTTAGAGGGAGAGTTTCTGTTTTGCTTTGATTTTTAAACTTAAAAAAAAAAAAAATAGAGTTAAGGGTAAGGCATATGTGCACTTGGGGTGTTATCGTGTGGCTCCATATCAAACACGATCCTAATAGCACTTACATCTTGCCCAATTTCTAGTCTTCCAGGTGATAAAACCAGTTCTCAGCAAGCTGCTGCCTTTACTGCATGAAATGGAATGAGCCAAATATTTTTTCCCGTTGCAGACAAGCCCAAATCAGCACACGAATTGAGGAGTGACAAAGACAGAACAAAAGTAGAAGAATAATCAAGCCCCTCACAAAAATGCCCACTGCAACTGCAGGGCACAGGCAATCACAAGCCAACTTGAACCTCACTGAAGACAAAAACAATTTGCTCACAGCACATGCAGCTGCAGTTAATAACGTGACCAATATGAAGAGCAGATCTGAACGCACACATGCTGGTGAAGAGATTTTCATGATTTCAGGAGAGAAAACCCCACCTTCTACCCCATTAGGGCCAAGAGCAAAGTCAGGCAAATGAAAAATGTGCTGGAACCTGTGTTGGGGCTCTCCAACAAAAACAGTTCCTCCCTTTGCGTTTTAACTGTTTGAGAGCGCTGTGCTTTGGAGCTAGAAGATGCGGAAGCCAAGTCACACTGTCCCTGGGGCAAACCCACCCTGGGAGTGTCCTACTCTAATCACTCTCTGAGATGCTGGCCAGCTCCAGGATACATTTATCGTTTCCAAGCCTCCGGAGTAAGGGTGATATATGCTGCCAACCTCCAATCACCTGGTAAAGGTGTCTGTGAAAGCACACAGTTTAATTCCTGCCTTAGCAGTAGAAGCCTCTGTATTGTTGACTAACAGATAGCCAAATATCCCAATAAGGTGGCCCAGCTCTGTGTGTGTGTGTGTGTGTGCACGCATGCGCGCGTGCGTTGTTCTTAAGTTTGGATCCTAAGCAGAGAAATTGTGTTAAGGTTGGGGAAAGTCTTTAATTTTACTAAAAAAAAAAAAAAAAAAAAAAAGGAACAAAACAGAGGAACTGTCAGCAAACAGGAACTCAGTGTAAACCTTTTAAATCCTACCTCTTACAGGTTAGGGACTTTGTTTCTTTTGATTTCCCCAGACTCAGGATTCGACTCCTGAACTCCCTAGTCTAAACCGCAAAAGGAATCTAGCCGTTAGGAGAACTGCATAATCGGGTCCCGTGTATTTGAATAGCAGTCATGGAACGGCAGGCAGAACTCCTCTTTGCCAAGTAGGTTTTAGGATCACTCTATCATAAGCTTTTTAATTCTTCTTCATAAGGTTCATTTGTTATTTAAAAAAAAAATTTGTCCATATGTTGATTGTTTGAATAGCCTATTCATCCTTCATGGAAAATTCAACAAGGTCAGTACCTGGGCCATGGTTTTTATTCTCGGTTCAGCCTCTTTCTCTGACAACCATCTTAATAAATATGCGTAGCTTTGCATTTGGGTCACACCTTTCTAGAGTAGCTATCTGTGTTAAAATGATCATCTTGGTCACTTAACAGGGCATCGCAGAATTGGGACAAGGAAATGACATAGTCAGGTCAAGTTCATGTGAGCACAAAACTTGAATCTAGGTCTGACAGCTGGTCCTACAGGGCCACACTCCCCCACCTCCCTGACATACCCACACACCTTCTCTTTCCTAAGTACTACCATCCAGAGTTACAGCCTGGAAATGAACTGAATGCCATCACCTGCATCTTAATGATGTCCCAGTCTCTATTTCAAAGTGAACTCAGGGTGAGATCTGTGCAAGTTGGATTGGTTTACCTTGGTGTTTTGATTCCTACATCAGCTTCCTTACCCATTAAAACACAATCTCACCCACTCAACTATTTTACAGGCATTTTCAGGGTCTGTAAATGGCTTGGAGAAAGGTTAGGTTCATTAGTAATATGGGGGACAAGAGTCCCCCAGACATCCATGTCCTAATCCCTGGAACCTGTGAGTAGGTTAGGTTACCTGGCAAAAGAAAATTCAGCTTGCAAATGGAATTAAGGTTGCTAGTTGGCCAAAAAAAAAAAAAGGTTGCTAGTCAGCTGATTTTAAAAGAGCGAGATTATCCTGGATTATACAGGTAGATTCAAAGTAATCACAAGGGTCCTTAAATGTGGAAGAGGGGAGCAGAAGACTGTCAGAGGAGTGTTGTGAGAAAGACTCAACCTTCTATCCTCCCGACTTTGAGGATAGAAGGGTGTGTAAACCATATATGCGCAGCCTCTAGAAGATGGAAAAGGAATTCTCAGATTCTTTCCCAGAGCCTCCAGAAAAGAACATAACCCTGTCCATACCTCAATCTCAGTCCGGTGAGATCCATTTGTGTTGTTTAAGCCACTAAGCTTATGGTATTGTTATGCATTCACAGGAAACTAATGCAGTTACCAAAATGAGTGAACTTCTAAGAACTGAAACAAATTCTAGATGGATTAAGAGAGCTGAATGAAATACAGTGAGTTGCTGGCACAGTGTCTGCCTTGTAGGTCACCAAAACAAATCTCATAAGAGAGCCAACAAGACAACAGGGCTAGCGGGAGCATACAACCAGCCGGGGAGTGTCAGGGGCAGACAGTAGCTGCCTTGAGATGCCCAGAGAGGGGGGCGGGGTGGGATGTGCTAAAAGTGACAAGAGGATAAATAAATAAATAAAACAAACAAATATTTAAAAAAATAAAGTAAAAATCAGAAGAGATGACAAACCATCTCAACTGTTAAGTTAGAGACCCTGGCTGTCACCAAGGTAGGCAGATGATCTTCTCCTTGTCCCCACACCCCACCCCCCAGGCTGCACCCATTTTATCTCTTTTGGGTCCACTCTCAGGGCTGCTCTCAACTCACATCCCTGAAGCAGGAGTTGGAGCATGGTTTGTGATCCACCCTGGCGCCAAATCCCTGGGAATACCTCTAGGGGTCAGTTTCCAGATTCAGGCACAGGGCAGAATCACAGAGCAACTTTATCCTTATTCTGTTCTTGCTGGAAGATCATTCTGGTTTCACAGACATCTTATCAGGGGGCCTCCAGGGACAGAGGCAGAGCAAATGCCAGATTTTAAAATTATTTCCCTCCAGCTGTGCATTAATATTTTATTTCAATCTTGCCCCAAAGCCTGCTCAAGATGAAAAGCTTGAGGGGCTTCTGAAGGTGGATCAGAGCCAAACTGATTTTTGCCCATGTCTCCAGGCTCCAGCTCTCCCCAACCTACAGCAGCCGTATCATTAAAATGAAAATCCTGCCCTGGAGAGTCCCTCTATGCCTGCAGATTTGCACACACCTAGCACCCTAGCCAGGCCTCAGAGCTCCTTCCTGGTCAACTCAGCTGCCACGTGAACATCCATTCTGACCCATGTTCCTGGAACAATTTCTTTTGCAAATCAGCAGGTCTTAAGCAAACAAGGGCATATTCAGGACACTGAACTACACAATTAGCTGAGGGTAAATTTGGCAAAGCATCTGGTCTGCTCACCAAAATGAAAATGCAAAGAAAAGTTCAGCTTTTAAAATTAAACATTAACTGTGTAAGGTTAATTCTGCACAAGTCTGCGTGGGGTGGCACAGAGAGACACAGGCTCTGTACAAGGGGTGGAGGGACTGGGATTCCTGAGGCCGCTGGGGAGAATCATCATCTGATCGGGACAGATGCTGAACTCGGAGACAAATATAATTTAGCAGTGCCAGAAAATGAGAACAAATAGCCAGTCATCTTTTGTTGGCATCTCCTAAAGTCAGCTTTTGGCAGGGTTTAGCATTTTACTAACTGTGAGCATTAGAACTGTGGAAAGGATATACTGGAGTAATCAAATGAAAAATATACTCCCTGATCTTTGGGATCTTAGAACACATATCTTATATAAAAGCCTGTACCCCTCTTACATAACACAAGGTCAGAAACACAGGTCAATGAAACAGAGGGCCACAGAGAGTAGCAAGTGGTGGTAGCAATGTATTCACCATCAGGTCCTTCAAGCCACTTCCAGCACATGAGCATTTGTGTTGAAGTTCTGTTATCTCCCCCTACCCACCCCCTACAACCCCCTCCTCGGGAGAATGAGAAAGATCAGTGTGACAGAATATTTCCAATCACTGGAGTAAAATAATAGATATAAATATCAGGAAGATCAGTCAAACTGGTTTTCAGGGAAACAAGAAGTCAATATTATCTTTTCCCCACTTTTGCAGCAATAGGCATCCCCTATAATAGAAATGGTAAGTCAGGAAAGTCAGGACTACTCTTCTACCTCATTGTGCTCATTGGAGGAATTCTTACATAATTCTCCCCCAGATGACTTTGCAGTATGGACATCCTTTTTGGTCAGACTATTCTGAACAATATGAGAAAAAGCGGTAGAAAAAAAAGATTTTAGTGGTGATAAATATGAACTTGGAGATATGAAAAAAATATAAAAGTACTCAAACAGAAGCTGGAAACTACACAGAGGTCACCAAGACTAAAATGTCATGGTACACCACAAAATGAGCAAAAGTTGGCAGGTATTTAAAGGACAAGGATAATACTTAGGAGGCCAGAAACAAGATTAGACACATATGTGCTATATACAATTGGGGGAGTTAGCTCCATATGACTATTTAAAGTAATGAAACAGGGGCGCCTGGGTGGTTCAGTGGGTTAAGCCACTGCCTTCGGCTCAGGTCATGATCTCAGAGTCCTGGGATGGAGCCCCACATCGGGCTCTCTGCTCAGCAGGGAGCCTGTTTCCTCCTCTCTCTCTGCCTGCTTGTGATCTCTGTCAAATAAATAAATAAAATCTTAAAAAAAAAAAAGTAATGAAACATAAATGAAATGTCAAATTCAGTCCCTGAGTCACACTAGCCATATTTTAAGTGCTCAATGGCCACATGTGGTCAGTGGCTACTGTACTGGACAGCAGATAGAGCAGGTTTCCATCATTGCAGAAAGTTCTACTGGAAAGCTTGCTACTCCAGAAAAAGAGGAGCCCTGGAAATAATCTGGACAACGGGGTCAATGGAATCATTGAGAGACACAACAAAGACTAAATTAAGTTTTTGTTTGTTTTTAAAGATTTTATTTATTTGACAGGGAGAGACACAGCGAGAGAGGGAACACAGGCAGTGGGAGTGAGAGAGGGAGAAGAAGACTCTCCAGTGAGCAGGGAGCTGATGTGGGGCTTGATACAAGGACACTGGGAATCAAGTCCTGCATTGGGCTCCCTGCTCAGCGGTTGGGGGGGGGGGGGGTGTCTGCTTCTCCCTCTGAGTTTCCCCCCCTCATGCTCACTCTCTCTTATTCTCTCTCAAGTAAATAAATAAAACCTTAAAAAAAAAAGCTATTATAACTGTTGAGCAAAGACCAGATGTTTTCCACTTGTTTGAAGAGTCAAAGCAGGAAGCTTTTGGATTAATCACAAACCTCTAATTGTGAGGTGACTGGACAATGGAAGAGAATAGGAAGGAACACTCAAATTTGTATCCCGGGAAAGATATAAAAATAGAGTAGTAACCTGGCATCCCCGATTTTGTATTAGGGGATTGACTAGAGGGAACTTTGTCTTTGTCTTCAGTTTGCTTTGATCAGTTCCAGTCCAGCACATAGAGTAATCGAATAACCACCATGGATAAGAGTTGCTGCATGAATCCTCAGAAGATTTTGTTTGGGTCTCTCATACCTTTCGGGGCTCTAATCCCGAATCACAGCCTTCAATCTTGACCTCAAAGTCTGGCCACTTTTTCTTCCCCCTACAGTCTCCTTTGTTTCCAAAGGGAATTAGAAAAGCTCACCCCGGCCTTTCCTTTGAGCAGCCCCTCCATCTTCTTTGAGAAGCTACAGAGGCAGAGCCTGTGGTGACCTCAGATGCACTGACTAAATTGGCACGGCTATGGTATGACCCAGTGGGTAAGAGCCCAGGCTTTGGAATCCAGCAGCCCCAGATTTGAGTTCCAACACTTCCTCTTACTGGCTGGGCAATCTTAGGCCAGTCATTTAACCTTTTTTTAGACATTCTCTCTTGGTTGCAGGTAACATTTTCTTTTAAAAGATTGAAAATGTATTGGTTTATGTACCTGAGAAATCCAAGGCTCTGCTCCCCCCATATAAGGAACCTACATTTTGGGCACCTGGGTAGCTCAGTCTATTGGGCATTGGCCTTCAGCTCAGGTCACAATCCCAGAGTCCCAGGATCGAGTCCCACATCAGGCTCCTTGCTCAGTAGGAAGTCTGCTTCTCCCTCTCTCATGCTTTCTCTCTCTCAAATAAATAAATAAAATCTTTAAAAAAATAAAATAAAAAGGAGCCTAAATTTTAGGATCTCTCACTTAAAATACTCCTATTACCACTCTTGTAGAGGTCCAAATGATATCTTTCCATCCTCAGATAAGTATGTTCTATATGAAAAGATGAATACTAGAAGCCAAGACCTATATTTAACTTAAACAGCCCCTTAGGGACAAAGAGCATACCTTTCCTGGTTGACAAGTCCCAAGAAAGTTTATGATTAGCCCAGCCTGGGTCAATGCCCATTTATGGACATTGTGACCAAGAGGATAGAGTGCTCTGATTGGGCAGGTCAGGTCACATAGCCGTTCCATGGCCTAAAAATAGACTGAATAATCAGTACCCAACTGTAAGGAAAGAGTTCCTCATAGGAAAGAGGCATCTTGAGTACTCTCTTATGTTCCATAAGAATATGCTCACTCTCAGTCTTGGTTTCTCCATCTGCAAAATGGGAATAAGTGCTTTTCTCATAGGACTATTAAGAGATTAAATGCAGTAATTCCTGTAAAGCATCTGGGACATTGCTCAAAAGATAGTAGCTTATATTTTTGCCAAACAATAATTTACTATTACTTTGTTTAGGACACTGGGTGGCTTTATAGTCTGTCAACCTGGCTGGGCTGAACTACATTTCCCAGAATTCCCTTTCCTATATGTTTCTGCTTAGACTGAGCTGCAAGAGAGATTCTTCTGTGAGATGTGGAGGGTGAAAGTGAAGCAACAGCCATTTTGTAGTTCACACATGTCACTTATCTGCTAGCTCACCTTGTCAGTGTGAGACAGTAGTCTAGCTTATAATAATAGTTCCACTTTCCCCTGGAACCTTCCTCCTCTCCTGGGCCAGGTGTGTTTAGTTCTGCTGTGGAGGGCGCCATCTTCTCCTATAGCACGCTCACACCACCAGTCAGAGGCAGTGTGAACTAGCTTGGGATTCAGCCCTTCTTGAGTCCTACCTCTTGCTTGTGGGTTCCAGCTTGTTTGTTCTCCTCTACTTTATATCCACCTGTCCTTCCCAACTATTTTCCCTGGGGACTTAAAACTTGAGCATTAGACACAAAGACAACAACTTTATAGTTTCCTTAACCAGCTCCCATAATTGCATAAGGCCACATCCCTATCACATACACTCCCCTCCCTCTAAAGAGTTCTGCCTTTTTCCTTGGACCCTGACTGATGAAACCAGAACTTCGTTTTTTCTGAACTTTCCCAGCCTCCCTTTTGGGCTTAAAGGAAATAAGGCTTTGGAAATGGCTTCATGAGAAACACAAATTAGGCTAAAACTGGAGCTGACGATTAAGATAAACTTCAAAATAATAATTAAAGAAAAAAAAAAAAAGAAAGTTGGGGTGGGGGGGACAACACCATAGCACCAACCACATTCTAACTTCCACCCCTGAGGCACAGTAGATGAAATAAATAGGATGAGCAGCCTTTATTATTGATATTGGTTATTAGCTCATACTTGCACAGGATGAAGCACAAAACCCATGCAAGAGGCAATGAGATGTTTGGGCCAAGAATAGGAGTTCAGTTACTTAAATCAAGCAGTAATCCTTTTCTGTCTACTTACATATAAGCTTAAGGCCAGTGAGTGAGGGTGTCCATCACAACCATTTATATGCACCATGAGAATTTCTCACCATGTACCTTTCTGCGCTTAAAGACTTGGCTGGGTTCCCAGGGGCAGCTGCCCAGGACAGGGGTTCTCTGGACTTCCTCACTCCCTCCCTTTCTACAGGAAACAACAAAGCAGTACATTCCGCTCCCTTCTCTGCTCTGGAGGGAACTCATAACAGACAATGCTGGCTAAGAAAGGAAGTATTCCCATCCCGTCACATGAACGGAGGTGAGTTTAGGAAAATGTGAGTTCACTTTAGGACTACATCAAGGCACCCTTCAGGTTAAGGAAGCTCAGTGGCTTCTTGACTCCCCACCCCCGCCCTCCCAACTCTGTCCACAAATCTCTCCTCCTTGGCTATCCCTACCTAAAATTTACCACTAGACTAATTTATATTGTGGACTTGAGGCACAAGCATGTAAGATAACTTGATCATTTTTTTTGCCTCATAAAATTAAGTAGAGATGCTTCCAGCAAAGAGCGGGAGGATTAGTGTGAGGTTTGGGGGGAGGGTGGAAGAGAACAGGAGCCAGGCAGTACGGCAGGGGGACTCTGAAGAGAGGGGACAATGAATGGTAGCTCCATGAGCCACCACCGCATGAGTGCCGAGGATTGCTCAGTGGTGTGCATGACTAGAGGTCGGGGGCCCCTCAAGGTAGGAGAGGGCACATAAAGGAATGGAGAAAGGCCCTGAGCTCCCCTCTGCCACAGCTACAACTAGGCCTACATATCTTTCCTCCACATACCCTTCCTGTCTTCCTATATCTCCATGGTTTCAAGGGTCATATCAGGGGCTTGGCCTATGTTCTCTGTGATAGGTCAGATGCCTCTGGCTTCCCACCCCCCACACTCGACTTCATCTGATTCTCACCACAGTTCTGCCAGGCTCACCTTCATAGCCGCTTGTCTCCAGAGCTGCCCATGTCCTTTTCTTCCTCTATGTGGGGATTTCTAGGATGCTGTAGACACTAGTGGGAGCCCACTTCTGTCTCCCATGTGCACAGCCCTGACATTAGGGGAGTGAATGCCCCGCACTGAATCTTCAAACAGTGGGTGAAGGGAGCTGATGGATGAATGCCTCTTCTGGCTGATCTTCAGGTGGACAATCTTGAGAGATTAGGTTTACACCCTCCTCAAATGTCCTGGGTGGGATTAAGCTCCACCTGCAGAGTGATGACCTTGATAACACACCCATACAGGCTTTTCTTCCTTCCTTTTTCTCAGTCCCTCAATTCTACTCCCTAGGATCGCCTCCCAAATAAACTACCTGCACACAATCTCTGATCTCAGGCTCAGCTTTCTAGAGGGGGTGCCCAGGATAGCAAAAATAACTTCTCTGTGGAATCCCAATAAATCCCAGGTCCCCATGAGGCCCAGCCTTGGCAGGATGTCCAACGCACAGTCCAGCAGGCAATAGTGGCATCACGAAAAGGAATTTCAATCTTTAGCATGTATAAAGATGCATCAAAGAGGATCTAACATTTTCTACATTCCTCTTGTCTGGGCCCCAAACCATCTCACACCTTCTCCAGACCCCTTTGCTTGCCATTATTGCCCTCATTCTTTTCCATCTCTTTTATGGTATGAATGTTTTTAGCTTCCCTGGCTTAAATCAGTCATACACACACACACCCTTTCCATCGCTCTACAGAAGCTATTCCAATTCAGCTCCCCAGAAAAGCAAGCAGCAATCTTCTTTGCTGCTGGTGGTGGAGGAATGAGAGACTCCTACTCGCCTCCCAGTCCTCTCCCCCTTTACTTCTGGGATAAAAGTTAGACTGCAGGCTTCCAGGGCATAAACAAAGGTATAAACACTGGTCTACTTTGTGCCTGGATAGAAGCCCACAGCAAACCTGCAGGGAGACAACCTTTCTCTTGTCATGACACACACGGAACTGTGCATTCTTATAACATATACTCAGCTAAATGGATAAGACTGCCATCCCAAAGGACAACAGGCTCCCTATCTTGCTTGGCACAGTGTCCCCCATTTGCAGTATGTCAGACCCCTTAGTTGGGGAAAGCTGTGGGGTGTGCAGGCAGTAACCAGGGCCCTCTACACTGTGGTAGGTCCTGAGAGCACATGCAGAGCTGGCTGGCTCTCTCTCTCAGCTTCGATCGAACACAAGCACTTGCTTAACATTTTCCTGTACGTTCTTACATTTTCCAACAGCCTCCCTGTCCCCCCCCCATCCACACATTCCACAACAGGGCAATTAATTGTTCTCTGCTGTTCACAGCATTGGTGTGCACAGCCATGACTGTAGGCTTGCTTTGTTCCCAGTTTAATCAGTGGCTGTCCCTGGCCATCCCTCAAAAAACAGACCAAACTAGCCAGCTGCAGACCCAGCTTTCTGCAAGCACCGACACTGGCATTCAAGTGGCCGCAAGAGAGCCCACACAGTGCCCAAAGAGAGCTCATTCTTCTCCTCTCCCCTCCTCACAACTGACAGGCTCTGAGGAAGGAAACCATGAGCTCTGGGCTTGGCAGCGGGGCAGGAGGCTCTTGTTAACAGCTTGCCTTCCTGTTTATATGGGGTCTGGCAAAACTGTTAATTTCTCTCACAGAGGTGACAAATAGGAAAACCAGAAACGCCAAGGAGTAGCAGCTTGGAAAGCTGCCTCAGAGAGACTTCTTGAAGCAAGGCAGGGGCTGCAAGTGTGTGCATTTGTAAGGTGGGGGAGGGGCATCTTGGGATCCAGTCCCAAGAAGAAGACATCCCTCCAGAAAGATGCACTGAGACTCACTGTACAGGCCTGCCTCACCTGATATTCTGCTTTCCACAAAAGCATCCCTGCACAGTAAGCACCTGGAATAGGACCTGTAGGGTCTCATGCATCATCCACGAGTGACTCTGATCTGGCCCTGAAGTAGAAACCACTCCCAGAAATACACCAGGATTCATGGCCCTCTTCCTGCTGCCTCTCCCTTAAACCCTGGCATCTTAAACCCTGGACTATTTCTCTGCCTTGCTTGTACATTGAAAGCACTTGGGGGACAGTATGATTCAATTGTCCTGGGGAGGGAGCTGGGCCTTAATCTGTTATAAAAGCTACTCTAGTGATTCTAATGAGCCAGCCTGTGTTGAAAATGTTGGGAAGGAAAAATTTTTCCTCTACTCTCTTAGGTTCAGTAACTGAGGGACTGCAAATTTAACTGTCAAAAGATTAACAGGAGAAAGGCAATACAAATTTATTCATATTTTACATGCATGGCAACTCACATAAAAGAAGCTAAACTCAAAGAAGCAGTTAGACTCAGAGCTTATATGCCCTTCTTAATAAAGAAAAGAGGGTTTGGGCTTTAAGGGACAATCAGTTATGGGGAAGTGACTAGGAAAGACAGGGGGGAAATGAATGTAAGACGAGTAGTTTTAGTAAGGCTTGTTCATGCAGACTCATCTTAGTGCTGATTCCAGGGATGAGTTGTTTTTCTTTCCTGGTATGGGAGAGGAGTACATCTTCAAAAGGGAAATCTATGCCACCTTCACAAAAAGAAATTTATGGCCAAGAATTCTTCCTGCAGCTATTGCTTCTCAGTTGCTTTTAGCTCAAAATAATCCTTATTCCAAAATGGCCTATTTTGGGGTGGCATATCCTAACTCCTAATCTACCATAAAGGATAGATTATTATTGTGTTGTTCCATTATTATAAATTAAATACTATCTCATTTCAGAAAGCTGTTTATCGGGGTAGGGCTGGAGGCAAGGAGTGAAATGAGGAGCAAACTTCCAATATTCCAATAGGCACAACCCTCTGCTAGAGTGACCACCATCCTCATTTGATGGGGACTGGGGGCACAGGTTTAGGGAGGTGTTCCTTGGATGTGGATCTTTGGGAGCTAAAACCCCCAAAGTCAGTGACCCTACTAGACCCCAGGGGATCCTGGACTTCCTTTGATTATGGGGTCCCTGAGCCTCTTGAAGGCGGGCATGGAGTATTATTCCTGTTTTCATTCATTAGGACCTGCCATTTAGTAGGTGCTCATTATCTAGTTCTCAAGTTTGCTGCCTCCTATTTAATACAACAAAGGTCCTTGGCTTCTGAGAGTTTATGTGGGAATGTTACCGTGCTTCCCTGGCCAGGAGAAAGACATGGTATTATTTGTTCTCCAGAGAGAAGCAGCTTCCGAGTGGGTGGGAGAGCAGGTTGTAGGCTGGCTTTGGGAGAGTATTTGCAAGCCTATGGACACAGAATGCTGTGGCTGCAAACACTGCAGAGAAATGGAGCTATTCTCAGCATCGATATAGAACTCATTTAAATATCCCTATGCACACAATTCCCATCAAAGGGACCGGATTACAAAAATTAACTATTTTGGAGCTTTTTGTCTCTTATAGAAGGAAACCCAAGATGTAGTCTCCCCCTCTCTCTCTCCTCCAGTATTACATGAAGAGGGTAAAATAAGGATTGGTACCTTTGTGGAGAACACTGTAGCTTTCTTCTCAGGCATTCTGAGGACTGTCAAAGCCTGACAGGCAGACCTTCCAGAAACTAATAGTGAGGGCCTCCCCATCCCACCACACCACCCCCTCCAAGCCTTGGTACAGCCACTTTGGCTTCCTGCACAACCCTGGAGACCTGCCAGGATCCTGCTCATCACCTGTTTAGGAGGCTCCTACCCAGCCCCTCTTACTTCTACTCCTGCAATGGTTGGCTCATGCCTATGCAACTCTGGGAAGTCCTATCTTCTCCTCTATCTTCTGCACATTTCTAATGCAGACAGTCCATATCACAATGCCTGGCATCCCTCTGTGTTCCCTTCTGGGAGTAACCGGGTAATTTTTTCTGCCAACATCTCCCTTGCTGATATATATGCTCTGCCCCCATACTTCAGTCTTGTACTCCTGGGACTATGTGGAAACCTGGGTGGCTGTGGTCTGCCCACCTGCTCACCGTGGTGTCTAAGCAATAGGAAAATAGTTGGGGTGATGGGGGGAAGCATAGTGTTGGCTCTGCTACCATGAGGCCTTGGGTGTGAGATTTCTTTTTTTCTTTTCTTTTTTTTTTTTTTTTTTAAAGATTTTATTTATTTATTTGACAGACAGAGATCACAAGCAGGCAGAGAGGCAGGCAGAGAGAGAGAGAGAGAGAGGGAAGCAGGCTTCCTACGGAGCAGGGAGCCCGATGCGGGGCTTGATCCCAGGACCCTGAGATCATGACCCGAGCCAAAGGCAGCAGCCCAAACCACTGAGCCACCCAGGTGCCCCTACATGGTCGCCTTCCCTCCTTCTGTGTTGTGGGCTTCCCTCTGGAGCCTACAGGACTATAGGTTGTCTACCATCTCAGCTGCAGCTTCCACTGTGTCTTGGGATCCTAAATCCTGGCCAGATCCTCAGCTTAGCCCCACAGAGAGTAGCTGAGCACAGCATCAGCGGCCTCACTCTGGAGTCAGTTACCGTGAGTTCTGTCTGTATGGTTAGATCCTCCCAGGATCTTAGTTTTCTCATCCATAAAATGGAGATAAAAATAGAGTGACCCACTTTTGTTCAAACAATTAGAACCATCCCTGAGACTTATCAAATGCTATTATTTAATATTGTTTTAATGGAGGGAAGAGAGGCCCCTGAATAAGGTGAGTCCTATCTCCCAAAGTTCTTCCATCTTTGGGTTAGTTCTTATTGTTAGAGGCAGTTCCAGTCTAAGGACTCTAACCCCAGCCACTCCTGGGTTTCTTTTGTGCTGTCCTATGCCTCCCAAAGAGGCTAGCCAGGGCCAAGTTCTAAAAAAGTTTCCTTTAATTGCCACGGATATAGTCTATTCTAATTTCTTTGTATGTGCTAGTTTTGATCTCTCAAACCTCTGTGGGCTTGTTGAAGCAAGCAGTTCTGTGTCATGCACTTTCTTTATCACCCAACTAAGCCTAACATAGTTCTAAGCACTGGTTGAGTGACACATTAGAATCTGGGAGAACCCAAAAGCAATTTTCTACCCATATTGCCTGATGTCCGTAAGACCAAAAACAACCCTAAAGGGAGCCCCCTACCCCCTACTCTGCCTTGTTAATCTTACACATCTTCATCTGGAACAGGCGAGTTAATACCTGCCTTGGATTTTGGTCAGTTGGCATTGTGGAGGGACAATTAGGAGAACTTCCAGCCCTAGCCTCTGTCTACTCCCTGAGATTTAGAATAAGCCCAGATAGCTATATTGGGAGGCAGACGGGAAGCTACCAGCCAAAGTCAGTAAGTAGACATCCTCTCTCCCTCAGTTTTATTTCCTCAGCAGTGCACTGTAATAAAGCTGAGCCTAGAGTCTGCGGTAATAAAACAGACATGAGCCATGAAAAGGCTATAATTCTAGGCTGCAGGAAAAGCCCCAAGGCTCATCCTCCATAGCCACCCTTCTTTTACTGGAAAAGGAGCTGTTTGTGACATCTCTCAGGTCCCTCTGGCATTTTTAGAGCCTTTGTTGGAAAATGTTTTTCTATTAACATTAAGTCTGTGTTATCCTTGAAAACACTGTCTGAGTAATAAGTGAGCTAACCTATTTTTCATAAGGAACTCTAAATTCCCCCCATTTGTCTGAACAAAATATCTGTATTCTCACCCACACTCGGAACTACCTGCTGTGAAGGCTAAAACCCCACCAAATTTTGCTTTAGCACTACTGCTCCTGGGACTGTGGGCTGGTCCCACATGCTAGCCAGGGTCCTCCTTTCTGTGTCTGAGTCCTTGGTCTGCTCTGATATAGATACAGTCATGTTGATGGGGCCAGGAGTCCTTCTGGCAGATGGGATGAAACACCATAGACTAACTACAGTCAGCAACCCTTGGAGGAGAAGCCAGACCTTAAATGCTTTGCTGTGCAGAAACTGTCAACCAACAGTGAAACAGACCAGCCCTGGCCCACCACGCACATAATATTCCTGCCTGGGCATCCAGGCTCAGCCTATCCCTTGCCTGAAAGGCCCTCCCTTCTCCTAGACACATCACAATCCTAGGATCTTTCAACAGTTGGCCCTAGCTCCTCCCTCTCTACTACCCATTGTTTCTATTGAACACCACTTGAATTCTAGGAAGTAGGCTAGGGATGGGGATATGAAGACGAAACACACAGGACCTTCCTGCAAGGAGCTCAACCTAGGAAGCCTTCTCTAATGACACCAGCCCCAAGCACATGCCCTTTTTTGTACTCCTGTGAACATCATCTGGTTGGTCCAGCCTTGGCTTTCACTAATATCATCGCCAACTTAGAGATGGATTTAAATGAGTCCCTAGGAGGTTCAGAGCATTGTCCAAAGTCACAGAGTCAGTTGGTAGTTCTTAAGGACTCCACCTATCTCTATGTTGGTCTTATTTCCCCCAACTGGCCTCCAAACTTCCAAGGAGGTGGACTAGACACCTTAGCTTCTCTACCCTTCAGCCAACTCCATTGCACACACTGAGAGTCCAATAAAGGCTGATAACTTGGTAATAGCCCTTGGGCCAGACCAAGGTCACAGGGCTGCTCTGCATGGGACCCCGCAGCCCAGACTCTGCATCCTGAGAGGCTATGTTTATTCTCCATTGTTCTGGCCTCACGCTCACATTCCCGTGGTGCAGCCTCCTTGTGAGAAGCAGCAGCCTTCAGCTTCCAGAAGTGGACCTGCCTCTCACTGTTTACAAACAGCTTTTGCTTGCTCCAAAGATGCTGTTCTTAAGATGGGAGAGGTTTACTTGATTAGGGGTCTTGGTTGCAGTCTTCTTCCTTAGAGTAAAATCACATTACCCTGGTCTCTTTTTTCCCATGAGCCATTTGTGAGGAATGGGAGGTAATGAAGAAAACTGAATTTTCCTCCCGAGGAAACTTCTGGGACAGCTCCTTAGGAGGGGCTGTGTGTAGTCTTGCCAGAAGAGCACAATGTGCAGGAGGGATTAGTGGAACTGTGCAGGAAACCCCAGTGGACCCACCCCCCTGATGGCCGGCTAGCCACAGTGAAGTCACTGAGGACCCTGTGGGCTGGGCCTCTGACCAAGAAAGGTCGGCCTGGTTATCACCAGCCAAAGGCTACTGTGCCCAGGAAATGTTCCTCCATAGACACAGCCTCACTTGAGATCCACAGGCTATGGGCCAAAGACTGTCCACAGGAGTTTGTCCCTCTAAGGGCAGCCAGAACAGGTGGGGGAATTTAGGAACCAGGAAATGAGGACTCTGCATGGAACTCTTGGATTTCGGGATTCAGGTCAGAACCTCGTTGAAGATTTGGTTGATGTCTCTGCAGCAATTTAAATGTCCACCTCACCAGAGCTGCCTCTAGAATCTGGGGAGATGGGAGAGAGGTCTCAGCACCTCAGAATGAAATCCTGGGGGTAGAGAAGCAGGGAGGGAAGTGCTCAGAGTAGAGAGACAAGGTGTTCCCCCACCCAGAGGTGTTCAGTGTGGTGGGAGAATCTGACTAATAAAGCTTACTTGTGCCGAAGGGAAAAAGAACCCACTCTAGAGGCATCTTCCTAGAGCTCAGAGACCAGGGAGAATGAGCCACCCACAGATGACCTTGTTTTAGGGACCAGGGAAAGGAGGGGACACATTCTGGAAGAATCTCTTCAAGACACTGAGAACATCAGGATACAAAGGTGGAGGTCCTAGGGCTGGGCTAGGGATGGGCTTTCCCAAGGGCAGGGGATGGGAAAGAGAAAGGACACCTTGAGACAGACTTGCAGCCCGTCAGCAGGACCCAGGCTGCCTGGGTGGCTGACAGCCAGGAGACAGCCTGCTTCTAGGGCACCAGACACCGCCTCTTCCCAGAGACCATGAAGTCTCAGCCAACAGAAAATCCACCTGGGCCTCCTTGTGCATTTTCTTGTTCTCAGGAGCCAGGAATGTGCCACTTCCTTCTGTCTCTCTGACCTCAACTACACTCAGCAGAACAGCTGGAGATTCTCCAAAAGCTATTTGCCTCCCATCATCTGGCAACAGGCAACAGGCAGACTGAATAACCATCACCTTTAATTTTTGTTTTCTTGAAATAAAATTCCTTAGAAAGAGCTCTTAAAATGAGAAGAAATCCTAATTTGGCAATGCCATTGAATGTTTCCATATTTCAGAGCAATTCAATCTCTGGATTTTTAGAGAAAGAAAGATGGAGAGAAAGAAAGGGGAAAGGAAAGAAGGGAGGGAGGAAAGTAGGTAGGAAGGAGGGAGAGAGGGAAGGAAGGAACGAACGCACTGAAAAGGACTGAAGCAAGAAGCTAAATTAGGCCCCTGTGGTTTGATAATGAAGATAAAAGCCCTAGCAGAGTTCTCACTTCCCCAGATCACGGGTGGGCCAGGGCCAGTGACCGCCCAGCCTTGCTCACCACATCGCCCAACTCTGGGCCCATTTTGAGGGAAGAAGAGCTTAGCAGTCTCTACAAGCCCAACCACGCTGGGCCTGGCCTGAGGCTGGAATATGCCACTAGCCAATTTAGACAAGTTCACTCTTGTATATTTAAAGCTGCCTGCGGGCGCCTGGGTGGCTCATTTGGTTAAACAGCTGCCTTCGGCTCCGGTCATGATCTCAGGGTCCTGGGTTGAGACCCTTATCAGGGTCCCTGCTCAGCAGGGAGCCTGCTTCTCTCTCTGCCCCTCCCTCCCCATGCTCTCTAATAAAATCTTTAAGAAAAATAAAGGTTGCCTTACAGCATATGCAAATTAAAAATTAAGTGTGTCTGACATAACAAAGTTCATTTGAACATTTTTGGAACAATAAAGGTGTTCTTTGACATGGCCCTCCTGTGCTATCTTGACAAAGGTAAAAGAGTTAGTGGTCTCCTCTGGCTGACCCCATGGCCCACATCCAGGCGAGGGTGTGGGGGTCCCAGGTTGCCTCCTCTCCTATGCCAAGGATAACACATCGCTCCATCAGACTCCCCTGCCTTCCCCCCCAACCCCAGCTAGTTGCCTTCCGCCTCTGATGGCCCTTCTGCTCAGCTCGTTAGCACCATATTCAGGGAGCTCTGTCCCGGAGGTCAGATTTGCTGACACCCATGAATAGGAGCATCTTTGGATCTCTTGCTTGTCCTGCCTCATCAACTGGACTAGAAGATTTTACTCTCTAGTTCTCCCATGTTCACAGGTGGGTCTGGGATGGACAGTCTCCACTCTGACAACCATCTACCCCCAATACCCACATGCACATACACACCAGCAAACTAAAGTTTAGTTTCTACCCAGCAAACTAAAGATTAAACATGGTGGTGACAAGCCCAGGAATAGCCTAAGTCAGGGCCCCAATTGTAGTTCTACTGGAAGCCCCTGGTTTTTTAAGGTGACAAATGACTGTCCTTTGGACTTTCGATTAAATGTCACATGATTCTTTCATTTGAGGGGTTCTTTCATCCCCCCTGGAAACCCTGGCAGCACAAGAGCCAGTGTGAATGTGCTCACACACCCCTCACCTCTACCCCATGCAGCCTCAGCCCCCGCAGCAGCTTCTTTAAGAGCAGGGAGGCGGTGGGGCCGGCTGTCTTCACAGAATCACATGGAAGAGCACCAGAACTGGGCCCCAGCCCAGCCACGGATGAAGTGGAAAAGAACAGTCATAAAGGCAGGAAAGGAAATAACTGTAGCCTTTACACACTGACCAGACTTCAAGCCCAAGTCTGCCCAACTCTGAGGCTGCCGTTAAACACCAGGGACGCAGAGGCTTCAGAGCCAGACCCAGGTGACCACCATGGTGCTGAGAACTCGGTTCCTCTCAAAGAGGTCCCAAGTCACAAACACCTGTTTTCACAGTGAGCACCTGCTCTCTGATTAGAAAAGATAGCAGACAGGGCATGTGGAAAGCCGAGCAGCAGGCAGACACGCCTGTCACTGCCAGCAGGCCCAGGAGAAACTCAAACACTGCCTGAGGCCCTGCCACCTGGCCCTTGGGGGAGTGGGAGCCTATGGAGTTGGGGTGGGGGGGAGCCCAGTGGGCCAGAAACCCCCCCACTCTCCCAGTCCTGAGTCATCACAGTCCTACCTGACCCTGTAGGCAGAAAAGAGAACCACTAAATTTTAGCCACAGGGTTGAGAGCTTGAGAGGCCCCGAGCAGGGCCATTAAGGAGCAGTCTCCCAATGAGACTAAGCAGAGCAAAGTGAGAGAGAACTCTGCCAGGAACCAGAACATAAACCTTCAGTTGGCACCTGGGACAGAGGCCCATTCTGCCTTTAGGAGTCCTTGGCTTGGCACCAGGACTCCAGAAGTCCCTACGATAGGTCCAAGTTCACGTGTCCATAGAATGCTAAAGTGGGAAGGGACCTTCTGTGGAACTTTTCTAAGTCTTTCCTCCTCTGTGGGTCACAGTTCAGTCTGCATATCTAGCTATACAATGATGGCCTTGGACTAGGTCCCTGGGTCTCAACTCTGTCTGCACATGGGAACGACCTAGGGATGCCATGACCATGAGCCTGTGATTTCTGCAATTGCTTCCAAGTAATCCGGGAAGACGGGTGTTGGGGGGGGTGGGGTCAGTGGAGGGAGCACTGTCCCAAAACTGGCTAAGACTTGTACATGATGGGCAAATGGAGGGAGAAGACCATTCTGTTTAGTGGACTGTTTCTGAATAAGAAGTTAAAAAAATGAAACTACTAGTGTCCTAAGATTACCTATTCCTGATTCTCACCTGG
The DNA here is from genome assembly GCF_022355385.1 of Mustela nigripes. Classification (NCBI taxonomy): domain Eukaryota; kingdom Metazoa; phylum Chordata; class Mammalia; order Carnivora; family Mustelidae; genus Mustela; species Mustela nigripes. Next base: position 60,094,737 of record NC_081563.1, read on the forward strand.
AATCTATTAAATTGGAATGTCTAGGGGCTGAGGCCCTGGCTTGGGGTTTTCAAAAGGAATCCCCAGGTGATTCTTGTGTGCATCCAGGATCGAGAGTACTAGCTAGATGCTCTCCATGGTTCCCACATGCCACTGAGCTCGAGCCACCCACACCTTCAATCAGACATAGCAAGTCACATTCAGATCTCATTTGCTTTAACTGCCCACTGCTGGAGCCCCTCCTCTCAGAGGGGACAAGACAGGAGGAGGGCTTGAACAAAGGCCCTCAGTTGTACTTAGAATAGGGAGCCCCGGTTAGGCTATAACCCCAGGTTACAGTTAGCTCTCTCTGCCCCAAATGCTGAACCCTCAAACTGGCTGCTTCCTAAGGCCTCCAGGGCCACCTGTGTCAGCTCAGGGAGGATGGGGGAGTGCCCCTTCAGGTGCATCGGGAAGTTCTGGACAGGACTGATCCCCCTCACCTGTTATAATGAGCTTGAACTGGAGCCTCATTTCCAGTCTCCTCGTGTGGCCGAGCAAGTCACATTCCTATTGCATTTGGTTTGACTTCCCAGCAGACACTGAATGTTCCTGGATGGCTTCCCAGCATCCTTTCTTTCGCTGGTGCATTTCAGCGTCTGGGACCAAGCAGCAGCAAACATGCTCAGTTTAGATTTCCCCTCAGGATGTGCAGCTTCCCGGGGCCCCTGAGAGGTTCCACCTGCTTTCACCACCCCATCATTCCAGAACACCAACTGGAGACCCCTGGACCCCTCACCCTGAGCCACCCGATCCTACAGGCTAGATTTCCCTTCACTCTCCCCATTGGTACAGACCTTTACATTCCAGACTTAGCAAACTCCTCAGAAGGCTCTCCTTCTCTTTTGGACCCTTTGTCCTTTGTTAATGACTCATCACTCTGCAGGGGAGAGCCTGGACCTTTCTACAATACAAGGACTTCTTAGGTTATATTACTACTTTGTTACACACGTGCCTCTTCCTGCCTTTTCTGTTGCTGAAGCTGGTTCTCCAGTTTTGGCATTTAAGTCCTTTCCTATCTCATTTCCCACTACTTCGCTATTGGAAAAGAAAAAAAAAATTTTTTTTAAGCTTTCTGCTTTGGTCTGTCTGGTCTGCTTATGTCGCCCAAATGTTCCTTGTACTTTTAAGTCTCTGCTGAGGCTAATCCTCCTGCTTTGAAAAATGGATTGCCCTTTTCTCTACCTGCCATCCTTAGTACTTGTCAAACCAGGCAACAATAATAGAGGTTAAAACTTTTTGAGCCTGTGCCAACAGTGCTAAGCACCATCTATGCATCATTTTACTTACTCCTCAGTTACTTAAAAAAAAAAAAAACCAAGCAAATAAACTTTAGACTTACAGAAAAGTTGCAAAAAATAGTACAGAGAACTCTGTACTTACCTACCTTCCCCTAATTTTTAAAGGGGGATGATGGACAATCATCTTATTCAACCATAACATCTTATACAATCATAGTACAATTATACTTTTTCCTCCCTAATGCCCTCTTTCTTGTCAAGGATCCCAAATTTGGTTGTTGTGTCTTCTTGTTCTTCAATCTGTAAACCGTTCCTTTGTTGTCTTTGTTGACCTTGCCTTACTTGATGGGTGCTGATTAGTTATTTTGTAGAAAGTCTCTTAATCTCGGTTGGTCTGAGGTTTTTCTCATGCATGGTTGAGGATCTGTGCTTATGGTAAGAATGCCCCAGAAGCGATGCTGTGTCCTCAGAGCACCATACCAGGGGCTTCATGATGCTGATTGGTCAGCTTCCAGTAAACCTTGAGCCCTTAATGAAGGTGGTGTCTGCCAGGTTCCTCCATGGTGAAGTTCCTCTTTCTCTCTTAACAATTCATAAGTACCTTGGGGGAGATACTTCAAGACTATGCAAATATCCTTTTTCTCCTCTGATTCCTGACCATAGAGTTCATACCCACCCATGGATCTTGCTGGCAGCAGCTGCTACTGTGATGTGGGTCTAAAGGGGATTTTGTATTTCATGAGGGTCCCTGTTTTACCCCCTTGATAGAGGACAACACGGTGGCTCAGATCTATATAGGAACTTGATCAAGGTCCTAATGCTCCTTAGCACAGGGTCAGAACTCAGGCACCAAAGCCCTGCTTCTGACACTAAGCTCTTTCTTCTCCTCTTTGAGGAGTGGTATTCAGCAAGTACTTGCTAACCCCATGGTCCTGGAAGATTGAAGAGCTCATGTGTATCAACAGAAGGAGCTAGAACCAAAAAATGTCTGGCTTCTTTCCTTTTTCCCAGCCTGAAAGGTATTATGGCCGCACACACACCTGGACCTATGAACAAGAGTGGGCAGGATCTCCCTGAGAGGCAGAGGGCATAAGCCTGAGGCTCACTGGTGGGACAGGGGTGGGAGAAAGTTTGAGAGAAAAAGGCAGAGAAAGAAGGGCTTATAGTACCAGGTTCATCATTTTACAGATGAAACAACTAACTCCATGCTCTAGGGTTTTATTTGTTCTTATCAGACCATCAAGAGCAAAGTTATTCAGGAGAATTTACCGAACTCACTGGTAGGAAGTGCAGCCTGGAAGCTCAAGGGCTTCCCCTAATTACTAGCATCTCTGTGCCTCTAAGTTCTCATTTGTCCATAATACAACAAATATTTACTGATCACCTTCCATGCGGCACCACAGTGCAAGCTACGGGGAATACAGTTGTGAGCAAAACCAGGGTCCCCTTGGTGCAGTGGGGAGGGCTTGGTTTGTCTGGTCTTTTCTGGGCTGTGGGTGGAGTAACTAAGCCAGAAGCAGCAGCCAGAGCAACAAACATACTAAACGAGGTCTTGTACAGGCTGGAGAGAAGGTCAGGGACTTAAGTTCACATGGAGCTGCAACTCAGGTCTTACAATGCCACTTTCAGGGGTTTCCCTGTGCCAACATGTTCTTCATTCATCTTTCTTCCCTTTTTAAAAGATTTTGTTATTTATTTATTTGAGGTGGTGGGGGCAATGCGGGAGGGAGAGGACAAACAGAGGCTGATGCGGGGCTTGATCTCACCATCCTGAGATCATGACCTGAGCCGAAATCAAGAATCGATGCTTAACCAACTAAGCCACCCAGGCACCCCGATCTTCATTGACTTTTTGACGCAGGGGGCAGAAGGTAGCAGGAGGAGGACCGCGGCCTCACAGTGCAGGTGTTTATGAGGATGGGCATGCACGTAGGGCTGGGGCCAGGGCAGAGGGAAGGAAGCTGGACATGTGGGAGGACTGGGGCTGAATGGCAGAGGGGATTGCTCATAAGGAAACTACAGGCTGCAAACCGTGAGAAATAGCCTTCAGGAGCCAGTTTCAGGCTTCAGTTTCCAACTCCTGTGTTCTCTGCTCTTACAGCAACTGTCAGCCCACTGATCTGGCTACCCAGGCCAAATGCCCAGGACCTGGATCCCAGGTTTTCACAGTGAGAGGACAGGGTAGGTGAAAACCAACAGTGTTGAGTGTGGTGACAAGTCCTGGACTAGGAGTGGTCTTGGGAGTCTCTTCTTAGCTCAGCCAGAGCATCTGTTCCAATCCATTCACTTGTCAGACTCCAGTCCACTCACTAGATGCCGAAGGAGGGCAGGCTCAGAGGTTTTCCATCTGAATCACCAGATGGATTATGAAAGTAGATCCCAGGCCCATACCAGAGATGGGATACCCAGGAAGTAGTCTCAGGGACATGCCTTGTAACAAATACCACCAAGGAACTCTGGGTCATTCTCAAGCCTGGGCTCCACTTCAACTAACAGTGTGCTTGGTCACCTCTGGGTTCCCTGGAAGCATTTTCCTGGGCAAGCCAGGTGCCTTAGGTCAAGTAGAGAAGAGGCCACATTTTCCAGAGGCTCCCTGTTAGTGTGGGATAGACCAGCAGAAGGGGCTGTTTTCTCCCACTGACCAGGCAGGGGTGGCCAAGAAGGACACCTGCCTCCAGGGAACCAGAACTTGAGGATGAGGGCACAAACTGCTGCTCTCTTCAGGTGTCAGACATCATGCTTACCTCCATCTCCCCCCATCCCTGGTGACATTAAATCCCAGCCATACCAAAGCTCATTTGAACATATTTGTTTACCAGAGAGCAGAGTTCAGGACCTGACACCTGAAGGTTTTCCCCAGACTCAGGAGATCAACAAGTTGAGGAGACCTATAGGTCTACAGGTGTCTAAGGAGCTAGCCAGAGACCCCAGGACCCAGTTCCTTTGTGGGAAATCACATACTCACCAACTGATAGCTCTGAATCTGTCTGTCCTCAAAGCTCCATCTTTCAAGGTTTTCTTCCTCTATAAAACTGTCCCAGCCATAATTACCTGCTTCCTCTTCTATAAGTTGGCTATCATTCTAGTGCCCATCTCCAACACCAGCTGGAAGTAGGGACTGTCCCATCCTCCCCACCCCTCCCCCTAGAGAGCCTTAGCATGTGTTTAGCAAATTGAAAATAGAATTGGAATTCCTGGATGGCTCATTTGGTTAAGCATCTGACTCTTGGTTTCAGTTCAGGTCATGATCTTATGGGTGGTGAGATTGGGCCCCCCGCTCAGCAGGGAAATTTTCACCCTCTGTTCCTTCCCCAACTCACTCAAGCTCCCTCTCTAAAACAAACCTTTAAAAAGAGAGGAAGGGGGACGCCTGGGTGGCTTAGTTGGTTAAGCAGCTGCTTTTGGCTCAGGTCATGATCCCAGTGTCTTGGGATCGAGCCCTGCCGAGCAAGGAGCCTGCTTCTCCCTCTGCCTCTGCCTGCCACTCTGTCTGCCTGTGCTCGCTCACGCTCCCTCGCTCTCTCTCTGATAAATAAAATCTTTAAAAAAAAAAAAAAAAAGAGAGGAAGGAAAGAAGGAAGGCATGTAGGTGGGTGCACAGTCACACAATTGAACACAGAGCTTATAATTATGTTGGAAGAACGACCTAAGAATAAAAGAGTTCCCTTTGAATCTAAGGACTCATTTCTCTCACAAAAGACAGAGACAGTTAAGAACCGTGATGTAGCAGGGCTGGTGGAAGGCAAAAACCTATTCACATCTGGTTGTGAGGAGGTCCCCAGCAGCGAGGGAGGTTTTGAAACAGAATTCTGCAAGCTAATGGGAATCCTAGAGTCCATGAGACTAGAGAGGGGCAGCTGTAGCCCATACAGAAAAGGCTTAAAAACAAAACAAAACAAAACCTAGTACTCAAAAATGTTTATGGCAAGATTTTTAAAAATAATGTTATTAGTGACATTGGGGCTGACTGTGAACATGCTCTTTTCCCCTCTGGTAAGGAGTTTATGTTGACCACATGAAAATTCGATTAAGCAGTACAGTTTGTTTGGTAAGTTTGTTAGTGTGTAAAGCCGTTTTGGCATTGTTTGTGGAAATAAAGCGTTAGCCCTGGTTGACTGCTTACAGAAGTCTCCTGTTGTGACAGGCTGGAAAATGAACTCAGTGAGAATGTTTATGTTCTACATAGTGACTGGTCAGGAGAACTAGTCAAGAAGCAGAAACATGGGCACTGCCTGAATGCCACGTGTCTATGACCCAAGGGCAATCTGTAGTAGAAGGCTTTTAAATTCCTAGTAACTTACTTTCAACCTCTGGGAACAATAAGGAAGTTCCCAAAGGCCCTTAATCTCTAGATGAAGCAGATTTCAGTGATACATAATCAGGGACTGCTGAGAGGTCATGCCGAGGCCTTGCCTCTCCACAGATGTAGCTGTCCTAAAGACAGCTGTCCCACATCTGTAGTGTCCTATCTCCCAACAGCCAACACACAGATAAGCTATTGTTCACAAAAACCCACTGAATCCTAGTGATTCTCCCTACTGTCACATCTGAGACCTCCCTCACAAGGGAAGCAAAGATTCAACTAGCTTACAATTTTCAGTGAGAAATTCCACAAGGCCTCAAAGTTTTATACCCTTAGGTATTCACCTGAGAAGTGAAGTTGTGCAAAGTTGTAGATGAATGTTCATAGAAGCTTTATTCATAACAGGTTCTGCATTTCCTTAAAAAGTATGTTAAGTTTACTTCAAAACCAGAACTTAGTTCCTCCTCAAACTGTCTGCAGGATTCCATGCTGGCAATGTCTGAGGACGCCTCTTGAAAGAGACTCTTCCGGTCAGCGATCATGCTTACAAATATCGAAGAACCCTAAGTGCAACAACCTGGCCCCGAGTTTGCTGCCGACATAAGTATGTTGACAAGCAGTTGGAAAAACCTTTCCAAAAGGCCCAAATTCTCCTAAGTTTTCTACTCTAAACTCTTCGGGCCTTAGTATCACAACCCAAGTGTTCATCATCTGGGTCATCAGTGCCATGCTGCTGAATGCCACATTGCTGGCTTAGCACCATCACACACATTACCTCTTGATCTTTATGAGGTGTCAAGATAGGAGGTTATATTATACCCATTTTGCAGATGAGGAAACCAATCCCCACAGAGGTGAAGTCACCTGCCCAAGGCTGCACAGCTGGTCCATCTTGGACTGGGATTGAACGCAGGTGCTCTGGTTCTTACAGTTACTGAGGTTGCCCTGTCATGAGCGGGGTGAACTACTGGAGATAGAGGATTTCTGAACTGCACCAAAGCATGACGGTCTTAGCCTATGCAGGCTTCCCCTGACGCATACTGTTCCATCAGCTCGGCCAGGCTCTATTTCCTATCCTGCAGTGTGTGCTCACTAGGCCTTCATAAACACAAGTAAATTCACCTATCAGCCAGCCTGGATGCCCTGCTGGGATGACCAGACCAAGAGATGGGGTTTTAAAAGCCTTGGGTTCTAACCTGAGTATCTTACAAGTACTAACTAATTCCTCACAATAGCCAAATGCAGTAGGTTTGGTTAGCATCCCCGTTTCTCGAAGAAGACAGAAACATAAAGGGGTGAGGAAACTTCTCCATCCTCTCACAGCTAGTAAGCGGCCAAGACAGATCTAACATCCAGGCCTTTCTCTGACACCACCACGCCTGGGCTCTAATCGGTCTTCCCAGAGGTTGGAGAAATAAGCCAGAGGGAAAATGCTGATGCAAGAAATGAAGGTCTTAGCTCCTTAGCAGTGGCAAAGCCCTGATCAGCCAGAGGCTACTAGGAAAGCAACCCCTCAGGTAAGGTCACAAGTAAGTGGCAGAGAAGCCAGTAAGATTAAATAAAGCCTTAATCACAAACTTGGCTCAGAGCCTAGGAGCAAAAGCTTACAGCAGCCTCGTCCTAGGCCAGCTCAGCCCTGGACATCCCGGCAGTCCGTCCACACCCCCACCTATCTCATTAAAACCACAGTGAGATACCGCTTCGCAGCCAAGAGGACAGCTACAACAGAAGAGATCGGCAATAAGAGATGGCAGCTCTGCCACCGGAAACCACCGGGACTTGGGAACCGCACTGGTCGGCAATCTGATGTGCTTGCTCCGTGAGCAATCTGACAGCACGTAGCCATCAAGACGTCCTTTCTGAGCTTTCGATGCGTCAAGAAACCAACACCTCAGACCCTCCTGCCTTTGTTCCCCGCCGCACCACCACACCCAGGGGCACCCCCTCCCTTCCTCTAGCCTCCAGGCAGGGGCGCCCTTCCTCCGCGCCCAGGTGGGGAGGAAGCCCCCTGGCTCGCAGCCCTGCCGCTGGCCACTCATGGCGGCCACGCCCCAGAATGGTTCTCTGCCTTCTCTAGGGTTAGAAGCCAGGCGGGCCAGCGACACAGAGGGCCGTGCGGCTCAGACGGCGACGCAGCAACGCGACCAGAACCGAAGGCGGCGGTGAAATGCCGAAGAGCGCAGAGTCCCACGTCTCGGCGGCGGCCGCCTGGCGACCGTTTGCGCGGGGGATGCTGACCCCTGCTGGCCGCACGCGAGGACGCAGCGGGGCTGCCGCCCGGACAGCGACCGCGACGGTGACCTCGGAGGGGCCGAGTTCTCGGGCGGCCACAGCCCCACCACCCCGCCTGGAGGGCAGAGGTCATCAGAAGCCCTGAGTGCGAATTCTGCCCCCTCACCCTCATAGTAGCAGTTCTGGCTGCCTCAGCCCTTCTCCCCTCTAAAATACTGTAAACTCTTCAAAAGTTCTAGAAGGAGATGAGTAAGAAGAAAAAAGTAAGAGGTCTGTCGTGTAAATAGCTCTGGTACCCCTCCAGGGCCTACCTGTGCTTCCAAAGGCTTCCCAGGTCAGGTCTTCCTCAGGAGCCGCCAACTCCAGGGCATGCGCAGGTGAGGCCTGGTGGTTGGTTACTGACTGGGTTGGGGGGAATGAATCCGGGCCCCTGAAGATATCCAGGTCCTAATCCTTGGAGCCTGTGAGTGCTACTTTAAATGGCAAAAGGGATTTTGCAAGTGTGATTAAATTAAGGGGGTTGAGATGCGGAGATAATCCTGGATTATTCAGGTGAGTCTTAAAAGTAATCACAAGCGTCCTTACAAGAGGGAGGGAGAGGGAGGTTTTACTACAGAAGAAAAAGCAAACGGTATTACAAAGGAACAGGGGGGAAGGGGGATTTAAGAGGCTACTGCTTACTTTGAAGATGGGTAAGGGGCCAGAGGCCAAAGAATGCAGCTCTCGAAACTGGAAAAGACAAGTAAATGGATGTTTCCCCTGGAGGCTCTGTTGATAACTTGAGTTTGACCCGGTGAAACGGATTTCAGACCTTCTGATTTCCAGAACTGTAAGAGAATAAACGTGTGTTGTTTTAAACCATCAGGTTTGTAATAACTGGTTACAGCAGCCAGCAGAAACTAGCACATGGCCTTCCACTCTCAACTCCTGTATTAGGCAGTTGAGATCAGGCAGTTAAGAAAACAAGAAAGCCCCCTACTCTACCCCCAGGGAAATTTATAATCTCCCTCTCTTGGGATTTTCAGAAGCAATGGCCAAAGAGGCTGATGTTTCACCACAGAAAATGAATGACTAATAAGCACATGAAAGATGCTCTATCTGTAGCATTAGGAAGGGCAGGAATCATTAAAACCACAATGAGATACCACTTCACCCCCCACTAGGATAGCTATAATAGAAGACACTAACAAGCTTTGGCAAGGATGTGGGAAAACTGGAATCCTCATGCATTGCTGGTGGCATGGCAAAATGGTGTGACCACCTCAGAAAATAATTTGGCAGTTTCTCTAAAAGTTAAGCAAAAATTACCATATGACTCAGCAATTCACTCCCAGGAATCTATCCAAGATAAGTGAACATTTATGGGGTGCCTAGATATCTCCGTCGGTTCCACTCAGCGTCCAACTCTTGATTTCCACTCAGGTCATAATTGCAGAGTGGTGAGATGGAGTCCTACATCGGGCTTATGCTGGGCATGGAGCCTAAGATTTTTCTCTCTTTCCCTCCCTCTGCACCTCTACCCTGCCCCTGTGTGCTCTCCCTCTCTTAAAAAAAAAAAAAGTAAGTGAACATATATGTCCAAAGACATGTATGCAAATATTTATAGCTACCTGATTCATAATAGCCAAAACCTGGAAATAACTCACATGTTCATCAACAGTGAATGAAAATGTGGTAAATACAATGAAATATTATTCATCAATGAAAAGGCAGATTACTGACCTGCTATAATATGGATGAACTTCAGAAACTTTATACTAAGCAAAAGCAGACACACAAGACCACATATTGTAGAGTTCCATTTACATGAAATCTCAAGAGGTAAACTCAAAGAACTGGAAAGGTTAGTGGTTGCTGGGACTGAAGGTGGAAAGAGAATGACAACAATATACACACAGGGATCTTTCTGAGGTGATGACAGTGTTGTAAAATTGGACTATGATGACAGTTGCACAGCTCAGTTAAAATAGGTGAATTTTAGGGTATGTAAATTATACCTCAGTAAAACTTATTTAAAAAGAAGGTGCAGCTCCAAGTACATAGGTTGATGAGGGCTCAAACTTCTTAGGAGTATTTGCATTTTTTAAAAAATTTTATTTACTTACTTGACAGAGAAAGAGAGAGAGATCATAAGTAGGCAGAGAGGCAGGCAGAGAGAAAGAGAGGGAAGGAAGCTACCTGCCAAGCAGAGAGCCCGATATGTGGCTCCATCCCAGGACCCTGAGATCATGACCTGAGCTGAAGGCAGAGGATTAACTCACTGAGCCACCCAGGTGACCCAGGAGTATTTGCATTTTAAAAGAGGCTCATAAAAAAAGATTTCAAAACCTTGAGTAGGATGGAAGACCGCATGACAATGGCCAGTACTTCTTCAGGTCATCCTGGTCGGCAGTGTCCTACCCCACTAGCAGGTGCCCCAGCTCTACTGGTCCCTCCTTTATACGCTGGGGTAGAATGAGAACAAAGCTGCACACTTTCATCTCCCACGTTGGCTAGGGCCCCATGTGGACACCGGTACCTGCCTTATGTAGCCCCATTCACGCAATAGTACCCCAGCTCCCCTGACTCAACTTTCTACAAGGTGGGCACAGAACCTGCTGCAGCCCAACCCCACAGCCAGGTAAGAGCAGCTAGGAGCAGTATAGACCTTCCACATCTGAGAAGAGCCCTTCACCTCATCCTGCCCAGCTCCTCCTGAACTGCATGCAGCTAATAAGCAAAAACGAGCGTAACGAGAACAGGAAACACATCTAGGACTCCTTGCATCCCACCCAAAGTCTCCCCCGACCAAATGCCAAGGGAAGAGAAAAAAGCTAAGGGATGTACAATATAATGACTTGTAAGTAATATGTATTTGGTCATTCAGATGACCAAAATACATCTCTCAGGTGTGTTTGGTCTTCATCCACAGGTCCTGAAAATGCTTCAGGGACGTAAACGTCAGATGGGCATCTTGTTATTAATGAGGTGACTTTCAGATTCCACTCCAGGGCAGGACTTAGTTGCCAGGAGGACCGACCATGTGATTAGGGAGTTGGAACTATCAGTCCTACCTCCCATTCCCATCCCTGGGAGGGGATTTTATTTACTTACTTGACAGAGAAAGAGAGAGAGATCACAAGTAGGCAGAGAGGCAGGCAGAGAGAAAGAGAGGGAAGGAAGCTACCTGCCAAGCAGAGAGCCCGATATGTGGCTCCATCCCAGGAGGGAGGTTGAATCATCCAAAGCCCAATGACCTAGTCAATCATGACACTGTAATGGAGCCTCTCTACAAAACCAAGGGGACAGCTTGGTTTTGTTTCCGAAAAGGACAGTCCTTTTTGGAGAGCTTCCACACTTGGGAAACAAGAATGCTTCCACATGCCACCAAGCCAGGCCCCAAACCCCCCCCCCCCCTTTTTTAAGATTTTGTTTATTTTTTTGACAGACAGACATTATGTGTAGGTAGAGAGGCAAGCAGAGAGAGGAGGAAGCAGGCTCCCTACTGAGCAGAGAGCCCAATGCAGGGCTCTATCCCAGGACCCTGAGATCATGACCTGAGCCAAAGGCAGAGGCTTAACCCACTGAGCCACCCAGGCGCCCCAGGCCCCAAGCCCCTTGAGGGCAGAAGCTCCTTTGTTCAAGGCCTGGCCCTATGCAACTCTTCATCTAGCTGTTGATTTGTATTCCCTATCATATCCTTTAATAAACAGGCAAATGTAAATAAGACATTTCCCTGAGTTCTGGGAGCAGTTCTAGCAAATTAATCAAACCTAAGAAGGAGGTCACTGGAACCTCCACTATGTAGCCAGCCTGGGGCTTTCAACTGGTGTCTGAAGTGGGAGTGGGGGTAATCTGTAGGACTGAACCCTTAACCTGTGGAATCGCATGGCACCTCCAGGTAGGTAGTGTCAGAGCTCATTGAATTCTCGGGGCACTGGGTGGCTCAGTTGGTTGAGCCACTGCCTTCTTCTCAGGTCATGATCTTGGCATCCCGGGATTGAGTCGCACACTGGGCTCCCTGTTTGGCAGGGAGTCTGCTTCTCCCACTGACCTCTCTCCTCTCATGCTTCCTCTCCCTCAAATAAATAAAATCTTAAAAAAAAAAAAAAAAAAGAATTCACTGGATTCTCCAATACCCTCAGGGGCCTGCTAATTGATTTGTGTTGTGTATGGGGAACTCCAGCATTGGAATTAAGTCTGGGAAACATTTTTTTAATTAAAGATTTGATTTATTTATCTAGAAAAGAGAGCACAAGCAGGGGAGGAGCAGAGGAAGAGGGAGAAGCAGACTCCCCACGGAGCAGGGAGCCTGATGTGAGGCTCGATCCCAGGCCCCTGGGATCATGACCAGACCTGAAGGCAGATGCTTAACCAACTGAGCCACCCAGGGACTCTGTGATTTGGGGACCTTTAAAACAAATGGTGACTGCCTCGTTTTTAAAAGATTAAGAGCCAAACACTAGTGGTAGATTTTAAAAAGATGAGCCACAGAGTTGTATTTCTTTTAATACACAAAAGTGTTTCTTTTTTACTTAGGGAAAGCTATAGGGCTCTGGTATCAACCAACATGTGGTGGTGGAAATAGAACAGAAGGCAGAATGTCTCCATAACAACAAATTCATAATCCAATAAAATATAACCAAGTATCAAGGGAAAAGAATCCAGAGTTCTCACTCTCTACTTTTAGGGGAGTTTCTTTTTCCCTAAAAAGACAGAGAAGTGCTGAGGTTGCGTTTTCTAGACCATGTTAAACTCTACTGGAAAACTTGTGCAACTTTGTAAGTTGGTACCATATGCTTCCTCCTCCGCTAGACACTTTCTGTGGACCACACTCCTCACCTGGAGTGTCTGGGTCACCAGAAGTCTACCTCAGCCCTTTGCCAGGATTATAGGCTGAGTCCTGAGGCAAGCTCCCTATCACCACCACCACCTACACACACACACACACACACACACACACACACACACACACACACGGCCTTCTCACCAGGGAGAGTCAGGAACCACAACGCAGTGGACTCAGAGAGAACAGAAGTGACAGGCAAGATCCGATTCAAGGCAGTTCTTCCTAAATTAAGAGTGTGTGATTTGATGGCACGGTGAGGCTTTTACCTCCAAAGGACAATTCTCCTCCCACCCTCCTTTCTAGAGGCAGCAACTATCCCCAGAGCCTCTCTGATTGCTCCTCCCACATCTGCATTTCCCTGTTTCGAGGTATATTCTTGCCTTGAGCACCATCTGGAACCTTGGTATGGGACTAAGGCTGGGAGGGGTTGAAGGGAAGGTGTCTGCAGAGGTCCATCGGATCAAAAGCAGGTGCTATAGGCAGGTGTTTCTGTGGTGCCACATTCGGACTCAGAATTTTCCTTCTTAATGTAGGTTCTTGTCAAGAGCCACATGGGGCCAATAGCCAACATGAGCAAGACTGCAGTGAACACAGCAACTCCAACCAGCAGGTCCAGGTTATTAAAGGATAGCTCAACTCCTGAAATACAAAGAAATTTTTTTTTTTTTTTAAAGAGAACCAAATGTCAGGCTTATATTTCATTACCTAACAGTCTCTCAAAAGCACCTTCAGAGATTTATAAACTCTTATCCCCGGTCCCTAGCATATTGCCTGGCACTTTCATAGATACTTATTTTTCAAGAGAATAAACAAATGAACTAACTGCTAATATTTTGTCAAAGCCAAAGCCAGACTTGGAAGAAAATGAACCTGGTAATGTAAAGACTTGTTACCAACTTTGGCTATACAGCTCCCTCAAGAACCCTATTCACATACAGAGTTAACTTTGAAAAATGTCCCTCATCCTTTTGCAATGTGGATTCTAAATTTCCTATGAGCTAATGATTAAAAGTCTCCCATCTTAGGCATATAAGAAATTAATTTTGTCTATTTTTTAAAAGACAGAAACTGTTATACATTATATGTTTATTAAAAAATTTAAAGATTATTTTAAAAAAGACAGAAACGTTAAATTTGAGACCATTCACCAAGAGAAGCACGAGAGCCAGTTGTATTCCAAAATGTATTCTATCATCATGTAACTTACTATAGATCCAAAGAACTATAACTAGTTTTGCATACCATCTAGAAACTATCTTTAGAGCAAAATCCACAGATGCCAGATTTCTGAAACTTCAAGATGGCTGCCTCACAGAACTTATTTCAGCTTAACTCTTGTCACCGCAGGCAATGGACTGAATGTCTATGTCTTCTCCAAATTCATATTCTGAAATCCTAACCTCTCAAGGTGATGGTATTAGAAGGTGGAAACTTTGGGAGGTGATTAGGTCATGAGGGTTGAGCCCCCATGAATGGGATTAGTATTCTTATAAAAGAGGCCCAAGGGACACCCATGCCCCCTTCCACCATGTGAAGACACAGGAAGAAAATGGCTGTCTAAGAAGCAGGAAGCAGGTTCTCACTAGGCAATGAATTTGTTGGAAACTTGGTCTTGGACTTCCAGCCTCCAGAACGGTTTCTGTTGTCTATGAGCCACCCAATCTATGGTATTCTTTAAGAACAGACCAAACGGACTAAGACATCACCTCATCTGGACACTTGGAGGGCACAGGAAGAGAAAAAATATGGAAAAATTGTATATTGTCAGTCACAAGTAGATTCTTAATCATAAGATATTCAGTTAATACTTACTGAGCCTGTATTTTGTGCCAAACGCAACCGTCCTTTGAAATATAAAAACTAAGAGACACACATAAAAACTTGAAGAACTATGAACAGCACTGCAAGGTCACTCACCTGTCCTTAGAGTCCAATAGCATCTTTGCTGGAATTTCAACATCTAATATTCAAAGAGCTGGACAAAACTTTGATGTCTAGTTGAGCCCTTCATTTCATAGGGGTGTTCAAAACACGAGGACCAAGTTCACATAGCAAGTTAGCAAGATGAGAAAGAGGAATTATATCTATTGATCTGCTGTGGTGGCACCAGGCAATTTGTATTATTTCAGAGGTAACTGTACCAAGTGAATTACCATCCCCAACAACAACTTTAATAGGCTAAGAACATCGGATAGTTCATTAACAACTGCTCTATGCCGAACCTGCTCAGAAGAAGCTTGCTCAAACCCATGCAAGAAGACCCTGCCCAATTCCATCTTTGGTAAGAAAACCTCTAAAAGCAAGGGCATGACAGAGCCCTGGGGAGACAACCAGATAGATATTAAAGGTAAATTCTTCACACATCTACTTTCATTAGAGTCAGGAATGGCATTCGTATGGAAGTGCTCCAAAACTAAGTTTGCAAAAGAAGAATCAGTACAATGAAGATTCTTACAGTAAATGGTTTGATACCATGTTCCAAGTTCTAGAAGAGTTTCTGGAGTTTGTATCCTTCAGGGAATGTTTGCTTTGGTGTTCATGGCCAGGGATATCAGACTGAGAGCTCAATCCTGCCCTGAGGATGGTACAGATCTCACAGGAGATACCAGCAGCTCACATGCATGCAAGCTCAGAGGGCATCTGAGCATCCAGTGCGTTTGTGAGGAGTGTGCACACACCCCGTGCCAGGCTGCAGGGGGTATGGTCTTTGTACTCCTTTTGGCAGCGATATTAGTAAGAGCCAAATCTGTTCACACATTCTGCTCCATTATCACAGAACTCCAGGCCAATTTCACACTCGTTTGCATCTAAAAATAGAAGAATAGACTACTCTGGTTAGTCTCACTATCTGGTCCCTTCTGCCATACTATCCTCCAGACTATTCCAAAGACCCATCATCTGCCTTTTCCCACTCCTGCTGGTCTCATGCTGTTCCTTGAACACATCATGCACAGCCCTGCCTCAGAGCCTCAACACCATCTGGAGGCCGCCTCACCCTGCTGGCTAGCTACATGGCCCTCTCTCAGGTGTCTTCTCAACAAGGCTTTCCCTTACCACATTAAACTACTATAATGACTGCATTTCTCAATAGAACATATCAACTTATCAACTAATATACTCTATAGTTTTCTTGCTTGTCCCTGGCTAGACTATAAAGTACAGAGGGATGGAATTAGACTTTTAGGTTCACTATTAAACCCTGAGTACCCAGGACCATACCTGATCCATAATGGGAGTGTAATAAAAAAGGACATAAATAGATGAATAGCCAGGACTCAGAGGCAAACATAACTTTTCCATGATGAAGATTGAGAAGGGGACTGCTACCCATGGGAAATGACATGCACTAGCACCAGGGGCCTTTTTCTATTTACTCAATCCTGGCTGAATCATGCCTAATCTTCCAGGCATAGTAAATACCAACTTCCACCAGCAGCCAAGAGACCCATGCATACTTTCAAGAAAGGGGCCTCTTTTCTCCACCTCATGGATTCCTAGAGCAACCTCAATGAGGTTTCTTGGCTAGCAAGACAGAGAACCAGGCACACTCACTGCCTGAGATCTTAAGTGTAACCAGGAAATGTATATGGTGGTCACAGCATCTTTTCTAGGAATGTCTTGGAAGGGAAGAAAAGAAAACACAATCCAGATACCTCTTAGTAGAGAAATGTTAGTTTTTGAAAAGTGTGTGATTAAATAATATAGTTACAATACTATAACACAGATGGACAAACTCATTAATTTAGTTTTTATCCAGATTCTGGTCTTTTCCATCAAGTAACAAGTCTTAGTTCTTGTCTATATAAAATTTTTTCTCTTGAGGTATGTGTATGGCTCTGTTGGTTAAGGATCTGCCTTCAGTTTGGGTCATGATCTCAGGGTCCTGGGATTGAGCTCTATATCAGGCTCCCTGCTCAGCTGGGAACCTGCGTATCCCTCTTCATCTGCTTCTCCCTCTCCCTCTGCCACTCCCCCAACTCATGCTTTCTTGTGCTCTCTCTCTAATAAATAAAATCTTTTAAAAAATTCTCTCTCACGTGAAAATTTAGCCTGAGGAGGTAGTTTTTTTATTATATTCTCCCTAGGATGTTAGCTGCTCTAGTTTGCTCTAAGTTACCAAATTGTTTTCCATTTACAAGGCAAGGGAAAGGTATGTCAAGATCTTGTTTAGTTTAGTTTTGTTTTTTTAAGACTTTATTTTTAAGTAATCTCTATACCCAATGTAGAGCTCCCAACTTACAACCCCCAAAATCAAGTCACCTGGTCCACTGACTGAGTAGCCAGATAACCCCCTGATACTCTAGATTTAACACTTGATATGATTTCCTCCTTTATTTCAAGTACTTGGACTATATATAAATGAATTAGGCTCCCCCTCCCCCCAAAAATGGAATGACCACATACATATTAACACATCTTGAATAAACAACCAAACTGCCTGAATATGCACTTTTCCATTCCAGGCAGCCTGCCCTCATCATTTTGGGATGAACAGTACTCCTTTTCTCCTAATATCTGTAAACAAAAGCTGAGATCATATGAGACCACCTTTGCTCTTTACTACAGCTGGTCAACACTCAACGCATTCTTACCAGCTGATTGTGGAGGCTGCTTTCAGCCCCAGAACACAAGAAAATGTTGCCCCCCCCCACACATACAAAAGGTCTGGTGCACTACAGCCCTAGGTAGATAGCTGTTGCTTATCTCTAGTGGAGTGTCTTATTCTGAATAAATTTTAAGAACAGAAGTTAAAGAATTAAAACTAATTCCAGATAAGAACCACTGAGTGACAATTATCATTACAATCAAGTCTTCCTAAAAAGAGGAGAAAAACTTATTATCTTATTTTCCCTCTTTTTGTCTATCTGTAGCATTTGCTACAGATCTCCTTTTTGAAAGAAAAGGAAAATCCTCAATGCTACATAACCCTCACACGTCAGTGAGTGCACTCCATTTTTCACCCGGAATTATGCTGGATGCACAAAGGTTTGTATCTTTTCAGAAATTTGTATTGCTATAGTCTTTTAATGGCTAGAAAGGAGTCAAGTAGAGGGTACCATAATTTATTTGATCTTGTTCACCACTCATATTTCTAACTTTTATTATAATAACCCTGTGATAAATATAATGGGATATGAGTTGTCCAAGTTCTATCTTTCTGGGATTTCTAGAAGTGGGATATGTGAGCCTGAGAGCCATTTGTTTTGAGGGTTTTTTTTTGTTTTAAGATTTTCTTTATTTGACACAGAGAGAGAGATCACAAGCAGCAGAGAGGCAGGCAGAGACAGAGAGGGAAGCAGGCTCCACGCCAAGCAGAGAGCCCCATCCCAGGGCTCTGGGGCTCGATCCCAGGACCCTGAGATCATGACCTTAGCCGAAGGCAGAGGCTTTAACCCACTGAGCCATTCAGGCGCCCCTGTTTTGAGGTCTTGATATGTCTGTTACCCTGTTTTCCAGAAGGTGCATGATAATTTACAGCCCTCTAAGCAATGCCTCATAACCACCAATACTTGCTAGATTGTACTACATGCCACAAACTGTTCTAAGCTCTCAGTATTAACTCATTTAATCTTCATAACAACCTTATGAAGTATTATTATTCCATTTTATAGAAGAAGAAACTGAGGCATAGAAATTAAGCCAGATCTTTCTACAGGAAGAAAATTAGTTTGAGGGAGAATCCTATTGTCAACCTAGGGTGGACACGGAGGGGAAGCAGGGTTACCACAATTACTGATGCTTGTTAACAGCCTAAGATTATATCCATCTGAACTCTGAAGACACAAGGAGTGTGGGATGGGTCGCTCCTTTGTACCACTTAAGTAGCTACGCTCCTTCCCCTGAAGAGCTCAGCAACCAGTTCAGAGATCCAGCAATAATGCAAATAAATAGTAGTAGTATCCCAGTCAATTAGGTCTCAGCAAGTTAGGAACTTTTAGAACTAGAATCCTTGAGGACTTTATAAAGCTAAGGAAACAGATTTGAGGGGGGACCTTGTCCAAAACTCCCTTGGGAAATCAGCTGGGGCTAGAGACTAATCACCTACACCCCAGTCCGGCAGCCCTCTCTCATGCCCAGTGCCCCTCAGCTGTGTCCCCTGATCCCCACCAGAAGGCAGACCGGCAAGGCAGGGTATAGAGGACAGTTTCCACCTGAGAAAGGGCCAAAAGGGAGGAGGGAGAGGGAGGGCAGTGGAGAGGAGAAAGAAGGGTGGAGTGGAGAAGGGAAGAAAGAGAACACGGAAATGTACAGGGCTAGGGATCCCCACCAGGGACTGCTGACCTCGTCACTAGAACAAGAAGGGTCTGCGGGCACCCAGGTACTTAGTCCAGTCCTCAACTTACCTCCTGCTGAGTTTCTCTCACCATGGATTTTAACACTTCAAAAGCGCCCCACCACACCCCCGCCCACACCCTGCTCAGAGACTCTTTTTTTTTTTTTTTTTTAAGATTTTATTTATTTATTTATTTGACAGGCAGAGATCACAAGTAGGAAGAGAGGCAGGCAGAGAGAGAGGAGGAAGCAGACTCCCCAACGAGCAGAAAGTCCAATACGGGACTCGATCCCAGGACTCTGAGATCATGACCTGAGCCGAAGGCAGCGGCTTAACCCACTGAGCCACCCAGGCGCCCCTGCTCAGAGACTCTTTGAGGTGCTCTGACTTAACTGTTAACCTTTTTAAAAATTTATTTATTTATTTATTTATTTCCCCCCGTGGGGCTCGATCCCAGGAACCTGGGATCATGACCTGAGCCAAAGGCAGCCACTTAACCGTCTGAGCCACCCAGGCACCCCTTAACCGTAACTTTAAGTAAGACATCTGCCAAGAGACAGGAGAGAAGAATCCCTTCTCAACAAAGTGCACTGATAAGGCTTTAGTCTCACAAGCATCTTTGGGACTTTTACCCCAACCTGACCTGAAACGCATTCTTGTTGCTTGCATTTATGTTTGTGTTTACACTAGACTGGGTAGTGGGTTCTTAGACAACGGCCCCAGGGCCATGCTGCTATTCAGGCGAAGCCTGGAAAATCCAAAACCTTTGACACAATATATTAAAAAGGTATTGAGTTTGAGTATTTGTAAAGTTAGAGAGGCACATTGCTTGAAATCTGGATCAGAAAGGCTAATTTCTGATCCATTTCCTGATGGGATCAAGGTAAACAGTAATTTGTGAATATGCCCAAATATACAGCCTCTCTTTGGCTATTGGCTCACAAGATGGCTTCAGAGGACTCACGTCTGTAAACATGATTAGTGGGTTTAGAATATATCTAGTGCTCTCTGTTTATGAACTCTCAACTCTTGGGTTATACTGAAATGCTAGAAAAGAGCCATTTCCAGAAAAGTGGGTAAAATATTGTTGTATCTTCATGAGTCACAAGAGAAAGTAAAAGAAAAATTAGTTTTGCTTTCCTACTTCTATGAATCAAATTCCTAGTGTTTCAAACTTAATGCAGACATTGATAATGATTTAAGTCATAGATGAAACCTAGTCAGCTCGTATTCTGTGTCAGGCTACTGATGTTCAATATGTCCTACTGACGTTCAGTATGTCCTGTGGCTCAGTCGGTTGACAGTCCGACTCTTGGTTTCAGTTCAGGTCATGATCTCAGGGTCATGAGGCTCCCAGCACCATGTCAAGCTCCCAGCTCTTCCTCTCTCTCTGCCACTCCCCTTTTCCTACACACCCACACCCACCCACACACACACATTCTCTCTCTCTCAAATAAATAAAATCTTTTTTTAAAAAAATCAGTTAATCCTCACAATCCTATGAGGTACTATCATTTCCATTTTACTGAGTAAAAAACAGAGAGGTTAGATGACTTACCCAAGGTCACACAGGTAGAAGGCTGCAGAGCCAGAATTTAAAACCAAGCTGTCTGCAGCTTGTGAGATTTTATGTGTGTTTGACTTCCTTCTCAGTTGCCTCACCTGTTAAATGGAGATCCTATCACCAGTGTCAAGATGCCTGGGGGATTCTCAGCATTTTATAGAGTGAAGTTTCAACTGGCATTCACCCTTTCTCCCATGGCCAAAGACTTATTTTTATTTCTGAGAAAAAACTGAGTCAGAGAAATCATCAAGATAAACTTGGAAGGGACCCAACAAGCTGCCTATGACAACCACCCTTCCTCTCTTGTTTGGAAGGTCACACTCCCTTCTCTGCTTTCTTTGGTCACTTAGACAAAGGAGTATGCTGCTCACAGGGCAGTCTAATCCATCTCAAAATAGGGAGGTAGCTTTCTCAATAGCAAAAGAAAAACTTCAGACAGCTTTTCAAATATAGCAGCTGCCAAGTTATCCCTTTCAATAATCTTCAAGGCTCCCCTCACCTCTGATAACTCATACTGCGTCCCAACTTGACAAAGCTTGTCCACCTTATCTTCAAAGTAGGATATTCACAATAGAGCTCTGTCAGGCAGGGTATAAGTACAGCAAAATAAAGGATGCTTATCACCTCCCTTGATTTACATCTTCTACTTCTATTAAAATGGCCTGTTTGTGTTCTCCAAACAGTGCTAAAATAGCCATGCCTGTGACACCAAATCTCAACTCCTAACCCCGATTACCCTCCATCCTCTAACGCTGCCTCTTGATACTGACTGACCAAAAAGCAGCTTTAAAGAAAATAAACACAGTGATAACTCTCTAGGCCAGAGCAGAACATGGCCATGAAACCAAGGTTTTGTGACTTTCATACCCAATAAATGATTAAAACAATCCCAAGTCAAAGTGCCCAAGCTTCAAGGTTTGACCTGTTTATGGAGCCCTAAAGTCTAACTTAGTCAACTCCTTTGGCTAACTTTGAGGCTGCTCTGAGTTTCCAGCTCTTCCCACCTGCAGACTCTCTAAGAACATATGTCCTAAGCCTCTTGTGTTTGGGTGTGCTTGCTTGTCACTTCTGGACGGTAGCATTTAAGTGCTACACGAAGACAGAGCCTCTAGAACTCTCCCTCTCTAGTAAGGCAACCTATGGCCATCATCAGGCTGGGTACCTGAGGGCCTATGATGAGCAGAACCCACCTGCCAATGTGACATACTACAGCCTGTGTCAGAAATACATCTTCATTTTTAAGCCACTGAGAGGAGATGTTGTTGGTATTTGTTACCACTGTATAACTTCATGGGTTCTGACTCCATTATTAAATTCCTGAAAGGAATGGAGTTGCCCCCCAACATTTCCTAGATCCTTCTTGAGCTAACACCCACCCAATCCTTTTCCTTCTTTTTCCTGATTAGACTTAATAACTTTCTTTGAAGTGAAAGTGCTTAGGATTATAGAATCCCAACTACTACTGATAAATCGCAAAGAAAACCTCTTCCTGCTGAGACAACAGCTCTCTCCAGAAGCTAGGCAGCAACAGGGGCTATTCCCACCCTCCGTGACCACCACCCCCCAACCCCTGCCACCCTCCAGCTTCAGAGATGAAGGGGCCACCAACCCATGAGCCCAGAGCATAGAAAGGGTAGTTGAAGAAATGGAGAGAGAGATTGTCAAGGATGAACTAAGACTCTGTGAGGCCCTGCCATTAGCTTCAAGCTCTCCCTAGAAGCAGCTCTCCACTGGGTGAAACAACTTCACTGCAGAGTCAACCCAGAAAATGAGAAATTTTGTGGATGGGCTCCCAGCAGAAGCACCTCTAGCTACAGATGCACAGTCACTGTTCTGACATAAGCCATGACAGAAAGGAATAATGCCAACTTATTTGAAAAGTTATCAAGTTGCTCTCATTTTGTTTTCTGCCCTCCAGAGTCCCCAGTATGCCCAAGCCCCAAGCCTGTGTGGGGCTTGCCAGCCTTCCTGTCCACTGGTTCCTCTCCACCCCCCTATGCTTGGGGGCCCCAGGGTCCTCAGCACTTACTTATCAAGAGTAGAATAAGCTGCTTGGGCTCCCCCTTGCCCCTCTAACTCCCCAACTTTGAGGAAGACAAGTTCAACCTGATAGGATTCTAAAAACTAATATTTTGGCAGAGTAGGGTAGGGGGTAGTCAGTCGAAAGATGGGGGGGAAAAGAATTTATTTTCCTGTAAGGTATTTAGGATGGAATGACTGGTACTTGTGAACTCATTGGATCTCTTTGATGGAAATAAGGTATCCAGAACTGAGAGAATGTCTTTAGAGCCCTTTTTAAAGTCACTTCTCCTCACTCCAAGCTCTTCCTCACCAGGATCCCACTAAGTCTAGTCATAAACTCTTATTCAGTTGGATTTATCACTGTATCACCTGAAATGTATGAAGTTCCTAAAAAGATACTTCAAGGAGAGGTGACATTCATCTGACAGAAGCTGGGTGCCAAGAACTTTCTGGGCTCTAGCAATAGATACACTAGGGAACACATCAGGTGACCTGTACTTGTGACACTCACATTCCAGTGAGACACACAGTAAACAAGAAAACTGCTGATAGCAATGAGTGTCCTAAGAGAATTCAGCAGGGTGATGTGACATGAGCATTTGGTTGCCTCTGAGCTGAGACCTAGCAGGACGAAAAGGAGTCAGGCAGGTCAAGAGCTACAGCCACTGCGGAAGTCAGGAAGTTAGGCTCAGTGAGGGATACAGCACAGCAGAGTATCTATGAAGGGAAGGGAAGGCAAACCTCAGACCTCATCCTCTAGGCCCGCCTCATTGCAAAGCAGCAATTAATACAACCCAACCTGAGGTTTTAGTACTCCAGTAACCCTTCCATAATCCTGCACAACAGGATGGCAGCCTCCTGTGGTCAGTCCTTCCTACATGCTGCTGTTCGTAACCAAGGCTGAAATGAAAAGGCCATCAGTGGTAGAACTCTTCACCACTCAGCAGGGGAAGGAAGCCCTGGGGGTACTCTCACCCTTCCAACCTGAAGTTGTAGCCTGGCAAGGGCCAGCTGGTGGAGGTCCTGGATGGTCTGAGGCTCAATCCTGACTTCCTCAGCACTTCCCTGATCCAGGTGCTTTTCTGGAAGAGATCCCCTCCACCAGGGGTCAGGTGAGGAGTCCAGCCTGTCTCCCATGGTTGCCCTGTACAACATCTGAGCCATTTCTCTAGCTTTCTTTTCAAGGGCAGCTGCAGACCCCACTGCTGTCTTCTCCTTGCTTGGAAAGAACCACTAGGATCTGGAGGGCTGTTCTGAAGGGGCGGAGCAGTAGACAATTCTCCAAACCATCCAATCCAGGTTTACTCTGCAATCTGGCCTTCCAGAAAGCAGTAGTGAGTTAGGGCTTTGGTTAGACCCTTTCCTCCATCCCAAGGCTTGTTTAACTGTAGCCTTGGGGCTATGAAGGTTTCATCTACAAACAAAGGCTCTTCTCCCCCATTAAGTATAAGGGAAGGGTGGGGGGGACAGGTGCCCTCTAGCCCTTATGGCTTCCTCATCCCTCATCCCAACAGTCTCCTCAACCTCTGCTCTTCAGCTTTCCAGACTCATATGGGTGATGGTTGGGTCTGAGATGGTTTCTAGCTGCCATTTTGGGGCCAGATCAGAGTGAGGCTGCTTACTACCACAGGATTCTTTGCTTACAGGGGATTCTCTTCTGGGCTCAGCAAAGACAGAGTGCTGGCCTTGGAATGCACTGCTGGTGGGCCTGGAGGTCAGTCTCATGCAAAATAGCACCACACAGACAACCAGTGCCGATGTTCCAAACTTCAGACTCCCAAAGTATCTGTACCCTTGAGAGACTTTCATCTCCTCAGTGGAGGAGACTCCCTGGGCCACAACTTGTCCTGATTCTTGGCAGTCCTCACAGCCACAGTCCAGGGGTGTAAACAGCAATGTTCCTGTTGGGCCTGGGCCAGATGGCCCAGCTGCCCCGGATGTTTGGCAACTGACTGGACAGTTTCTGTGGCAATCAAAACTCCCCCAAATGGGCCTCTCCAAACCACATGGCACCTTCAGACTGAAACATATACTGCCATGCTGTGTTGTCTCAACTCTGCGAAGAAGGGAAGGAGGGGAAAGGAAGGAGGAAGGACGAAGAAGAGACCCGGTTGTAGAAGACCCAGCTAAAAAGTCAGACAGAAAAGCACTACAAATGCAACTCTAGTCCCCAACTAAGAAAGAAGACCCATCTTGGGTGGCTCCCAGCTCCTGTGTCACCACGTCGGGGAAACTTCCACCTACATCCGCATAACTCCTCCCTTCGCTGGTTGACCACCGGGTCCCGTGAGTCCTTGCACTCCAGTAGGAGTCATACCTGGCCTTTGTCTCCTTGCATCTGGCCATCAGCGGTGTGTCTCTAACACCCTACCATGAGCACCTATTCTAGAAACCAGCTGCCTCCCGGTGGCTGCTGCCCCACAGCACACTCAGGCACCTGCTGGAAGCAGTGTGGTCTGTGGAGTCATGCAGTGCTCACATCTCTGCTCTGGGAGAGAGAGGCAGAGATCACAGGGCCTGAACACACACTCGACCCCCACCCTGCCCCAGACCTGGGAAGGTAAAGAAGGAAGCCGACTAGCCGTGCATAGTTTATCAGCAAGTAAGGCCATGCTGACACTTGGACTACCCGGCCAGGTCTCTGAGAGGCTCTTAAGGAGTCTTCCATCAGCCTGAGGCAGCCTCGCACCACCTGGGTTGTATGTGAGCCAACAAAGACGCCCCGTGGGCACCCGGGTGCCTCAGTCGGCTGAGTGTCTACCTTCAGCTCTGGTCATGATGGTCCTGGGATGGAGCCCCATGTGAGCCTGCTTCTCCCTCTCCCTCTGCCCACCACTCCTGCTTGCTCTCGCTCTGTCTCAAATAAATAACATCTTTTTAAAAACAGACAAAGACTCCCCTTATTCATCTGCCACTGGCCTTTTCCTTTCTGCTGCCCCTGTCACATTTCCCAGGAGCCTCCCACCATGGCCTCGTTCTCACGGACCAGTGCCGCTAACCCTGACACCGAACAGCTGGGAGTGAATAGGCAAGGCCCACCATCTAGATTCTGTGAGAGCCCCTCTCTACCCTCCAGTGAACCAGGGTTCCAGGACGGAAGCTCCAGACAGCCAGAGAACGCTGAAGCAGAGCACCCTAAAGAAAGTTGGTGACTTAACTCTTTAGAGAGACGGGGAGTTTCATTCACTTCTGCAAAAGTTAGAACTGCCAGGTTTAAGCAGACATGGCAAGAAAATCCTGTGAGCCAATACCTGCTTCTGGCACCCTGGGGGACTGGGAGCACAAAAGGTCTCCCTCCTACAAAACTGGACCATGGGTCGTGCATACACCAAATTTCTCCTTTGCGAGGAGGAGGGCTCTATGCGCCCCTTCCCTGCCTGACTCTCTGAAGACAACCAGGAGGGAGTTCGAACAGCAAGAATTTGCTTGAGACATGTTGACCTGAGACACGAAGACCTATGGACACGAAGGCCTGGAACAGCAGCAAGAGGGGAATATGAGTCTGGGACTCCTGCCATGAGGAGAGCCCTGGGGCAGCTGGTGCCTATCAGCCTACAGACCAAAGCGCGTCTTCTTTGAAAGGAAGGTTTCTAGAATAGGTGCTCATGGTAGGGTGTTAGAGACACACCTAGTTTAGGCCTAGAGCAGGGGCCCACAAACTAGCCATGTTCCTTCAGGGTCTCCCCAGAGGAGGCCACTGCCCAGTTGGTTTGCTGCTCTGAGACTGACTAAGCAGTTACAGTAGCAAATGCCTTTGGTCCTGAGGGAGCTTCACTTCCAGGTCATGGAAGAACCAGAGAGCATGAAACCCAGAACCTGGGAATAATTCAGAAACAAAAGGGTACAAGGGACTGTCCAGTCTTCTTCCCTCAAGCAGGTTTGTTACTTCTGTGCTCTCTCTGCCATAGGAGAAGGTTGAAAATAAGTTCCCACTTCACCTTACACGGTGTGGACCAGGCATTGCCACACTAGAAACTGTGTCCTTGGGCTCAGGTCAGGAAGTACTCACTAAACTTCCAGAAGCTAGCTTTGTTCCAGCCAGATTTGGAAAGCGGCGACAAGCCAGCGAGCTCTGCAGAAAGTTTGGATGGCAGCTCCGGGGAATTCAGCATAGAGACCAGCAGCCACTCTGCTCTTTCCATGGCTGGCTAAACCCTGAGAGCCAGGCCCCATGTGGGACCGGACAGGAAACCTGACTGTGGATGTAAGCCCTGGGGAACTTCATTCCAGCCATCAGGCCAGAGAGAGAAACCAAGGAGAATAAGGGTGGGGTGGGGGTAGGGGCCCTATTCTGACCAGAGCTGCCCTCCCTCTCCAAGCAGCAGGGGCCTCCAAGACCTTTTGGGCCTCCTTGGCCCGAGGGGTGGCTAAGGAGGCATCCGTTCTGCATCACACAGTAAAGGGCAGGGCGCTGCACAACAACTGGATGTAATCAGTACCTTTGGGGGGGGGGGGTGTGTGTGCCAAAGCTGGTAGAGTCCCTTCTTCCCACTCCCACCCTGCCAGCCCTCACCAGAGCCTGAGGGCAGAGGAGACCAGCCTCCAGACTCCTCCTCTCTGACTTCTCAGCAATTTCGTCACCCAGGACGGGGCAGGGCTAAGGCTGGGGATTCCTCTGGAGTGACAACGAGAGGGATCTACAGATTGACCAGAGAGGCACTTGCGCCCCTTCCTCCCTGCCCAGGGCCCACGAGCTCTCCTCCAGAGACATCTGGATACTCTCCTTTCCCTCAGGAACCTGTTCACAGGAAACCAGGGGCATCGGTTGTTGGCACCTTGGTGTGATTTCAGCCTTTCAGCCTTGGGTCACTTCTCCCACAATAATGGCCTGGGCCTCTTGTTGGGACAGCATGACCTGAGCTGACTGAGCCCCCCAGGCGTCCCGCATGGTCACACTTTTCCTGAGTTGAAGAGGTCCAGGCACGGGGAAACTCTAGAGGAGATATGGGGATGGGAACGGGCTGCGGGATGCAAAGGCATCCAAAGGCGCTGAAACTGTATCATCTAACAGGATCTTGTCAGCTCAGGCTCTGACCCCCTGGAAGGATAGGCACTCCTCAGAGCCCTGTCCTCCGTCAAGGTTGCTCCTCCCCCACGCTTCTCTCAGGGTGAACTCTACAGCCTACAGTGCTTCTATCACCATCCATGTTCTATATTCTCAAATCCTTAGCTCCCCACTGAGGTCCCTGAATGCCGTGCCTGAGTAGCAGGCTGGTTTCTACCTGACACGTAGCTTCCAGTCCCCATGGCTCTGCTCCTTCTTCCAGAGCTTGATCAATAGTACCCCCATCCTCCTCGGTTTTACCACAACTAATGCCACGAGCCATCCTGGCCTCCTGGGACTCTCCCTTGCTTCCCACAGCTGTGCCCCTGCCTGAAACCTGCTGTCTATACTCTCCTCCTCTCCATCCATTCTGCCATTGCCTTAGTTAGAGCCCTGGAACCCTCACGTGTCTATGGGAATATTGAATGTTCCTATTGACTTTGGGGAGCCCTTGTGCATGGTTTCCCTGCTTAGAAAAGATTATTCCAAATAAGTTTAGTTTTGGTTTTTATTTTTTTTTTAAGATTTTATTTATTTGATGGACAGAGATCAAAAGTAGGTGGGAGGCAGTCAGAGAGAGAGAGGGGGAGGCAGGCTCCCCGCCAAGCAGGGAGCCCGACGCGGGGGCCTGATCCCAGGACCCCGAGACCTCGACTCAAGCTGAAGGCAGAGGCTCAACCCACTGAGCCACCCAGGTGCCCCAGTTTTTAGCTTTTTAAACATGAATTTAATATAAAGAATCAGTAACGAGGCCTCAATTTGTTGACTATCACCAATAATTATCACGCTGAGAAACTCTATTGGGCAACATTTTCAGCAAGGAGAGCTTTTAACGTCCCTGTACTCCTGGGTGCCATTTTCATATATGTCCTATCTTAACCATGTTTAAGTGGCACATTGTTCATTCAGGAGCATGAAGTGCTTCACGTTGTTGGGCAATCACCACCACAACCACCCACAGAATTCTTTTCATCTTGCAAAGCTGAAACTCTGTACCCATGAAACCCTAATTCCCCATTTCCTCCATGTCTCTGCCTTGGGCGACCTTCCTTCTATGCTCTGTCTCTAGGAGTCTGACTGTTTTAGTTACTTCCCATAAGTGGAATCACCTGAAGCCTGCTTAAAATTAAACATCTCGAGTTTTGACCTTGACCTCTCCTTTGTCTGCAATGCCCCCTCCTGACTTTCGGGCTCCCACTCATCTTTTAAGACCCAGTGTGTTTCCTCCTTTGAAGCATTCCTTAACTATCAAAGTCAAGTTCATAACCTCCCTCCCACCCATTGGCATTCCCACTGACCTAGCAAATACTTTAGCTTGCACATACCTGCAATGATTTACTTACTGAGACAGAGCTCCATGAGGCCAGGGACCCCCTGTGCCTTTTGTTCCTCACCAAAGCCTTCACACCCCACAGAGCTGGGCTAATTAACTGAATGATGTCCCCATCTCTCCTTCAGCCCCACCAGTCAAAGATCCACAGATGTCCTGGGATCCCCCTGACCACTTAGAATCTCTCTAGGCCCTGGGCTCAAAACCTTTTTCATTTCGTTACATTGGAAAAGAACAGTTCAGCTGCCTCCCAGGGATCCCTGAGATGTCCCCAAGTGGCCTACATGGCTTCTCCTCCGGCAAGCACAACTGGTGACTTAGGTGTGGCCACCGGCCAAGATCCTGTGTTCTGTAGGGGAAGCGCAGACAGGATGCCCACAATCCACTGATGCTGCCAAAGACGGGTGGTGCTTATGGCCTCTCCCCGCCTGGCCGAGATGGAGAGCAGGCAAATGTCTGAGTGAGGCCTAGAGCGGCTCAGGCCAGCCGGTACCTGCTGGCTCTGGGGTGGCCTGTGGGCTCTGCTCATGCCCTGCTGTTGTTACCACTGTCCAGGTCGTGACCCAGCCCCGTGGATTCCTGGTGTCAGGCCAGTGGCATCTCATGCGTGAGCAGCAAACCTCGACCATGTCTTCCAGCTTTCTAGTTGGAAATGCAGCAATGGGACACTGAACATTGGACAGAGGCAGCGAGTTTCCTATTACCAGTTCTGGAGCCTGACCTTTCTCTCAGAGGGAACAGTCCTTGCCAGAACTTCAAGCCTCAGTGAAGATTTCTACTCAGGCCCCATGTTGAAAGCCCAGACGACTGGCCTTCACTGACTGTCTCGTTGAAAAAAATGCTCAGAGGGGCGCCTGGGTGGCTCAGTGGGTTAAAGCCTCTGCCTTTGGCTCAGGTCATGATCTCAGGGTCCTGGGATCGAGCCCCGCATCGGGCTCTCTGCTTGGCAGGGAGTCTACTTCTCTCTCTCTCTCTCTCTCTCTCTCTCTCTGCCTGCCTCTCTGCTTGCTTGTGATCTCTCTCTCTGTGTCAAATAAATAAAATCTTTAAAAAAAAAGAAAAGAAAAGAAAAATGCTCAGAGGTTGATGGTATTTCAAGTCAAGTGCTCCTGATTCTGGCTGGGGCAGAGGTTCCTTCTTGCGAAGAGTAGTCAAAGACAGTCAGCTTCACACTTGCTGGGCGGAGAGGGGCTTGTCTGCTGACACACAGATTCCGGGGCCCCACTGGATAATCCCATCATCTGGTTCTGAACCTCTGGAGAATGGGGGCCCATAAATCCCCCTAATTAACAAGCTCCCATCCAGCCCCCGCAGGTAATTCTTGTGCTCGCTAAAGTTGGCAAAGCATTGCCTGCCCAGTCCAATAGCAGTAAATTCAACATGCTTCCCTTTCCTAGAACAGGAAGAGAAAACTCATTTCTGTCCCACAGTTCATATTTCAGCACAAGTGTCACAATCATTAAACCACCTTCCCACGAGAACCGTGGTCGTGTATTTGTCTCCAGAAATCCTATGCAGAGGTGCGTGGGTGGGCGTGGTGGAGGGTGGTCTTTGCCCTTGAAGGAGGTTATGAAGGAAGAGGCAAAGGAGAACACAAGAGGAAGGTAATGAGAAAAGAAAGGGGTTTGTCTTTCAGGCAAACGGAGAGCCCAAGACCCGTTAGCCTGTGGGGTCACAGGAAAGATGAAGACTGACAAGGGGCCTGACGGCAATATAAAATCTCATGCCACAGCAGGGCTGGATCTCAAAACATTATACTGAGTGAAAGAAAGCATCACAGAAAAAACACACAGTAAGTTCCATTGATATGTGAATTTTTGAAAACTAGCAGAAGCAAATAGCAAATTGCATAGGAAGGTATACTGGGCCATGACATTGTAAAAAGCAATAAAAGAATGATGGTCCTGGAATCCAGGCGGGTCCCCTAAGCTACCTCAGTTGAGACCGGGGACGACAAGGAACCTAAAGGTACTGATCCATTTCCAGTTCTTAAGCAGGTGGTGGGTGGGCACTCAGATGTGGTGACAGGTACCTAATGTAGATGGTTTTGCATAGATGACATATGAAGGTTTTTAAACATACATATGAAATAATGAGCAACATGAATATGAACATGACTTGTTCATCAAATTCTGAAACACTAGGAAAAGGAAGCCCCTTGTGGAATTTGTGGCTGGTACTTCTTGAGTGAATAAAAGGAAGTCCCTTTCACCAGGGGACTGTGGGTGTCCTGTACTTGCTACTGACTAATCTTGCCTCTGGGACAGGGATGTGTAGGTAAATGAGGTCTTGGGCACCTGATCAGGAGAGGAAATACAGTGTCCAGGACCGCAGGGTTTGGGCTGAGAGCCAGGTAGCAGAGCCATGTCTTGGAGGGAGAGGGGACAAGCCAGGGTCAGTAAATCCAAAGAAGCCAAAATGGGACAGAGGAACTCAGACTAGAAACCAAGCAAGTGGACCAGAGGAGCAGGAGTGAGAGAGGGTAATCCAGTCTGTAAGGGGCCAGCCTGTAAGAATTCTCTAAGCTGGATATGGGCTCCCTCTGGGACTAAGGGTGACCTGGTCTGTGGCAACCTTCTGGAAGCAGACCTGACACGAAGGTGGATGTCTGCCCCAAAGGTGACATTAGTAGACAGAGCCACAGATGGCCAAGAGCAGCCCCCCAGAGCAGAACCTGAGCTGGCCCCATTAATCACACCCCTGCTCCCTTCAGGGACAGAAGCAGCCTTAGAAGCAACCTGTCCACTTTGTGGCTCAGTGTAGAAATCCCTTCTCCAACTGTCACATACTTCCCAGCTCTGACTATTTCAGAGGTTCAGGACCTCTGGAGGGTTCTGTCCCATTGCAAATATTCATGCTCTCTTATCTAATCCTTCGTTCAGAGCTGAATTTCAGCCTCCTTGGCATATTTCCCCACTTGAGTCATCTCTGCTTTCAGGAGCTATGCAAAATTAGCCAAATCCCTTCTGGACCCACCAGGTTAGCAGGGCTATGGGTTCCAGCCAATAAGTAGAACAAGGTCTGATAGGGGGATGGTTCAGTTGAACCAAAGATGTGCCAACCTGATGGCATCTCAAAGAAGGACTTCCTGCTGTCAACACACAGCCTCCAGCTGGTCAGGGCTGGCCAAGAGCTGCCTCACGGAAACCAGTGACCACGGGCAGGATGTCTAAAAGCCGCCCATAGTATCCCCCCACCAGCCACTCTAATGGACCGCATCTGCCCGTTTGTCAGGCCTGCATCTCAGCATCACCACCCTCTGTGGCCAGTCCTGCTTCGGCTCCCTGACCTTCACAGGTGTTTATCGCTAATGAATGTCCCGCTCACCAAGCCCCAGCTCAGCACCTGCTTCCAGAGAGCCCTGTCTGCTACAGAAAGGGAGTCTCTACTACAGATTAAATGAAAGAAGAGATGGTTTTGGACCCTCTAGCAAAGAAAAAAAAATAGTGTTTCCATTTTTGGATACTTTATTCTCTGTAGCCTTTGCTAAGAATCTGGGGTTTCCCTAAGAGCTCTTTCAAAGCAAACAGGCAAGGATTTTATTTAAGAAAGAATCCTCTGCAACTCTCCAACCTGAGCAGGTGGTTCCAGTGAACAGTTCAGAATGGGCCAAACTCAAACACACTCAGCTCCCTGCCCCTTGGGGGGGGGGGTGGAAAAGCCATCATCCTCTTCTATTTATTGATGCCAGTATGGGATTTGCTAGCACAAACCAGCAGAACAACCTGGCAGTTTCCACTTACTTGGAAAGTGTTTCCTTTCAAGTTCAATTCCATTCCCAGTCCCAGAATTCTCAAAAGCCATAGCTCCCCGGTTCTCTCTCCTCTAGACCCCACAGTACTGATCGTTCTTGCCTCGTTTTATGTAATTAATTATATACCGCTATAGGACAATTTCTCAGGCTACTAGCTAGTCAGCTCATTTACTTTTCCCTTGATTATTATTTTCTACTAATAACGAAACAGCAACCAGCTAGGATCCTGGAATTTTTAAAAATTTTTATTTATTGTTTATTTATTTATTTTTTGGTAGGAAGAAGACTGTACCAGTCTTCCTCCTAGCATGGCTGTTGGCTTAAATTACAAGGAATGATTTCTTTGATTTCTAATCCTTTCCTTTTGTTTTTTCCTTAAGATTTTTTAAATTAATTAATTAATTCATTTATTTGACAGAGAGGGAGAGAGAAAGAGAGAGTACAAGCAGGGAGAGCATACAAGCAGGGGGAGAAGCAGGCTCCCTGAGTTGCAGGGAGCCCAAAGTGGGGCTCAATCCCAGGACCCTGGGATCACGCCCCAAGCGGAAGGCAGATGCCCAACCAACTGAGCTGCCTATGTGGCTTTCTAACCCTTTCTTTCTTTTTTTTTTTTTTTAAGATTTCATTTATTTATTTATTTATTTGACAGACAGAGATCACAAGTAGGCAGAGAGGCAGGCAGAGAGAGAGGAAGGGAAGCAGGCTCCCTGCTGAGCAGAGAGCCAGATGTGGGGCTCGATCCCAGGACCCTGGGATCATGACCTGAGCTGAAGGCAGAGGCTTTAAACCACTGAGCCACCCAGGCGCCCCTCTAACCCTTTCTTTTTAAGTGACTTTTGTTATCACCATCTCTTTATTATTACTTAAAAAGAAGTTCATTATATTAGTTTCCTATTGCTGCTGTAACAAATTACCATGACCTCAGTGGGTTAAAACAAACCCAAATTTATCATCTTCTAGTTCTGTAGGTCAGAAGTCCAAAGTGGCTCTCACTGGCCTAAAACCAAGGTGTCAGGAAGGACCCATTCCATTTTTGGAGGCTCTAGGAGAGAATCCATTTTCTTACCTTTTCCAGCATTTCTGGCTCCTGGCTCCCTTCCATCTTCAATGTCTGGTGGAGTCTTTCTCGGAGGCACCAATCTTCTGTGCCTGCCCCACCCCCTCCACATTTAAAGATCGCTGTGACTACATTGGGTCCACCTGGATAATCTCCCTTTCTCCAGGTCAGTTGTTTAACAACATCAATTTCAGCTCAAGCCCTTTTTGTCATGTAAGCTTACATATTCACAGGACTCAGAGGCAGACATCTTTGGGAGGTCATTATTCTGCCTACAACATACATGTTCACTGTAGGAAATTTAGAAATAAGAAAAGGTATAAAGGAGAATATATAAACCACTTCCAATCCCACTGCCCAGAGATAACCAAAAGTTTAGTGGATATTCATCCAGTCCTTTGTTCCGTGTGTGGTTTATTTTTTCCTTTCTGAACTAGATTTGGATAATACTATGGTGTTTAATAGTTTTCCTTAATAATATACATATATTTCCATGCTATTTAGTATTTTGCTACATTCCATTTCTTAATGGCTATCTAGGGTTCTACTGCGTGGATGTCCTCTAATTTAACTTAGCGAATCTTCTGTTGCAAGACACATAATTTATCTCTAACTTTTCCTTATGCCTAATAGCCCTGTGGTAAACACCCCTAGAGCTACATCTTTAAACACATTCTTAGGATCCATTCCCTAAAGGCTGAGTACCAGTCATATCATTTGTCCCGCAAAGTGGGATGTTTCTGAGAATGGAAAGGGGTGATCTTAAAAATTAACAGTCATTAATAATTAACAATAAGCCAGGACTGAAGGGGGGCACAATACGTATTCCCCACCTGGCCTCCTGAAATGTTGCAAGGATTCATCTTCCCACCAGCAGCCCCCAAGAATCCTTGCTCTAAACCCTAACCAAAACTGACTGTCCTCCTCCTGCCCCCCGGTTGCATCTTCCTAAAACTGAGAACCACACAGGGGCGAATGCCACTGTAACTCTCACTGGAGCGGTGGCAGTCGCAGGCCTGTTTCTTGTGGCAGGGAGAGGACAGCCAAGTCATTCTAGGCCCTCATTCCCATTGATTTTACTTAAGGTGAGTCTATCCTGGCTCCCAATGGAGCATAGGCTGGATCAGCTTCAAGGCAGTGGTGACCGACCTCCCCTCCCTACAGAAGGGTGCAGGTATGGGCTCAGCTAGAAGAGACACCTTCCCACAAAGCTCCCCCAGGCCCGGGACGGTGTTCCCCGGGGAGCCCTACAACAGGACAGTATTCTCTGAGCAAATTCAACCAACAAACTTGCCTAAGCAAGAAACACGGACCCTGGCCAGCCAGGAGCAAGAGCCTGAAGCTGCCATCTGTTTCCTACATGGAGAGTGTTTCAAGGACCAAGTTACACTTTCTCATCAGAGGACTTCCTTTCAGACAGAACCCTCGGAAACCATCAACTGTCTAGAACACACTGAAATAAGGCGGCTGCTGAAACCACAAAAACTAAAAGCCTAAATTCATTGTGAAGATGTTTCTTAACATTCATATGGGGACTTTTTTCCTTCTTTTTTGTATTTGCTTGTTTTGTTTTGTTTTGTTTTTTTAATTGTAGTAGAGGTTCTTTGAATCAGGCCGCCAAGATGACCAAATGCTCTCTGGGCAAAGACCCAGGCTGATGCACCAGGGTGCCTCGCTCGGCTTCTAGAGACTGAAAAACGGGCATTGTGAATGCAGACACGGAGATGAGAGAGCAAGTCCTCAGACTTCTCGCCACAGACATTTCTGACCCTCTGAGTCCAGTAACCCAGAGGCCACGCGGGTGACATTTGACTCATTCTTGTTGATTCATGGGCTGGAAAAGAAACCCAGGTGGGCCCTGGTAGCAATCTAGTTCTGGAGCAGTTTTACTTGCAAGCAACTGGCTGGCTGCCTAGAGAGAATGTAAGCCTTTGGCAACAAAGGAAAACGTTCCCGGTGACATTTTGTAAGCATACCTGCAAACTGGGCTCTGTTTGTCAAGCTGGAAAATGGCAAACTGGGCTCTGTTTGTGAAATGAGCAAGAGGCAGAGCCGGCTAGCCTGGAGCACGGACTGGCCGGTCCCCAGATGTCTAAAGCTGGGGCATTACCTCTGAAATAACTGTTCTGCTTAAATTTCCACTTTGATGTCTTAGCGCAGATGTTCTTTTGGAGATCTAGTAGGCTGTTTGATACAAGCAAAGGCAGAGTTGGGGGATCGCCACCAGCCTCAAAAGAGAGCCCCAGCAATTTGGAAGAAGAAAACACTGACCTGGAAGGTGAAGTGTTTTGGAATCCTTGCAACAAAAATCAGCTTCTGTATTCAGAAGGATGGGAGCCAGAAGGTCCTGAATCCAGACCTATAGCAAGGCTTCCCACATGCTCTGTGGGCCTTGGGCACGTGGATTTCTTGTTTTCTCTCTCTCTCTCTCTTTTTTTTTTTTTTTAAGGATTTTTATTTATTTATTTGACAGACAGAGATCACAAGCAGGCAGGCAGAGAGAGAAGGAGGGGAAGCAAGCTCCCCACTGAGCAGAAAGCCCGATGTGGGGCTCAATCCCGGGACCCTTAGATCATGACCTGAGCTGAAGGCAGAGACTTAACCTACTGAGCCAGCCAGACACCCCTTGTTTTTTCTTTTTTAAAAAAAACCAATTTATTAAAAAACAACAACAACAAAAAACTTTATCTAAAAATAAGACCCAAATAAATGAAGAGAACAACAACAAAAAAATTATTTATTTATTATTTTAGAGAGACAGTGCTCACCCATGTGCACGCACAAATGCCAGCACCGGGAGGGAGAGGGAGAGAGAGGATCCCAAGCAGACCCTGCACTGAGAGTGGAGCCTGACTCAGGGCTAGATCCTAAGACCTTGAGATCATGACCTGAGCCGAAATCAAGAGTTGGTCACCTGACAGAGTTACCCAGGTGCCCCTTCCAGTGAATTTCTATAAAGATATCTTTGGATGCTAAAGACAGGGTTAGGTAGAGAAGGGATAAATGTTTAATCTATTCTTATCTCCTAGGCCCTAGACCCCTAAATTCCCAAATGTGTGTCATCTGTTATAGGTTCTGACCCTGGTGAGAAGACCGACACAGCTGGCTTCAGGCCTTTGCATCCTGTGCGTTTGCAATTCCTTATCCACTGACCTACTCTGTCTCCTCACTCAGGTCTCTGCATGAATATCACCTGCTTATAAAATTTTGCCTGATGAATTACCTTATCAGAAGTAGCCCTACCATCCCC
This sequence comes from Mustela nigripes, assembly GCF_022355385.1. Classification (NCBI taxonomy): domain Eukaryota; kingdom Metazoa; phylum Chordata; class Mammalia; order Carnivora; family Mustelidae; genus Mustela; species Mustela nigripes. The sequence continues at coordinate 60,131,654 of NC_081563.1, forward strand.
CTGCCTGACTTCTCTTTGTCACACTTAATTAGTACTCTCCTTTATGTGATATATTTAAGTGCCTAATACCTCATCTCCCCAGTTGAAATATAAGGTGCAGAATGGAGACATTTGTATTTACAGCCAGGTCCCCAAGTCTAAGGACAGTGCCTGGCACCTAATAAGAGTGCAATAAATATTTGTTGAATGAGTGAATGGATCTTAAAGTTAAGGTAGAGGCAAGCACCAAACAGCCGGTCTTTCACCAGACAGATAGGGACTCACCTGAGAGGTATGCGGGAGAGGAGCAGGGTTTGAAGTGGCTTTGGGGATAAGATGGGGTGGGGAGAGTGCCAAGATCCATGGCTAGTGGCCCCACAGTTGTAGACAGCACAGGTGGACACAGCCCAGGGGCTGTGTTTGGCAGCAGCTCTGGTCAAACCCTGGCAGAGAACAGCCTGGTTAGAACTAGAAAAGTCTAGAGGAATTATTTGACTACTGAGCAAACTGATGTCCAGAGAGGCTTACGTGGCAGAGCTGGGATTCACGCTCAGGTCTATCGGACACCAAGTCAACTCTTCTCTCTAAAAGGCAACATGGCCACTCCAACAGTGGGAGGAGAGAATCTCAGGAAAACTGCTCTGTAAACCTTTAACCAGGGGCTACTCTAAAGGTAGAAAGCAGCCTCTAAACAATATTTCCTCTGAATTTTTACAATTCTCTATCACACAACAACTCTGAACTTTTCTATAACAGCATTGTTCAACAGAACTTTCTACAACAATAGAAATATTCTATTTCTGTGCTGTCCAGTACAGAAACCCCGCGTCACATGGAGCTAGTGAGCATGTGTGACTGAGGAAGTGAATTTTAAATTTTAAATTGGAGAGCGGGGGGGGGGGGGGGGGGGGGAGAGGGGGGGGGGGGGGGAAAGAGAAAGAGAGGGAGAGAGAGAGGGAGACAGTGTGTTCGGGTGTGTCCTGGTTGTAATGTCTCCTCAGAGCCACAAGATGGCACCATTGCTCAGCCTCTGCTCTGAAAAGCCAATCCAGGGGTTTAGGATTCCCCCTATCTCCTCCCTCTCTTCCTGTCTCTGCCCATCTGCCTGCTTTAGGTCTTTCTTCTTCCCCACCTCCTCTCCCCCACAACGCTCTTCTTCAGTCCTGACTTCATGACTCTCTGGTGGCCCAATATGACAGCAGAGTACCTTGTGCAAAGCTAGGAGCAACAAGGGTCCCTGAGATTGGTATTTGGCTACAGGAAGCACAGTGCTTGGCTCATTGGCCATGACTGGAAAGGCACTCCGGATCCTGCTGTGACTGCCCTGGAACCCGTCTGTGCCTTGGGAGGCCTTCAGGGACAATCTTGTTCACTCACTCTTCCCCTTACTGCATTCTCCCTATCAAGACCCCCCGCCCCAATAAAATGTCCCCCACTTAACGCCACCACGCACACACACAAATCTTGGAAGCTCCTGCCCTGGGATCCTGTCCCAGAGGTCATCACCAGAATGTCTCCGGAGAAACTATAAACGCAGAGAGAATATCCCCTGGTGAGGGTTCTGTGGTCTCCTTTGTTATTTTAGCCTAAGGACAAAGCCTCCAGCTTGGGGATGGTGGGTGGAGCTTGCAATATTTTTCTAAGATTTTTGCAGTTGGGGAATCAATCCCCAGGGACAGGGCAGGGCTGCAGGCTAATTCCAGTACAGTAGGATCAGGACTCTGAAAACACAGAGGAAACTTCAAAGCTTTTCCGGGAATCTGAATGGGAAGGGGCCCTGCGGAAGGTGGCTGTCAGCTTTGCAGGAACTGCCTTCTTGCTTTGAGCTGGGCCTGCTGCTCTTCAAACACATTCAGACAGTCCCTGCTCAGCTCAGCGGACTCACAATTCACCAAGGCCCTGAAGGCAAACACAGGGAGGGCAGGGCCCCCTAGAGCTGGGGTCTGGTTCTAAAAGTTCTCTGGCCTTAAGAGTTGAGGCCGGTTTGATCTCTGCAGAGTAAGCCTGTCGCCACAGAAACTCACCCACACCTGTCCTGCCTCCTTCCCAAACCTGGTCAAACTCTGACACAGCTGCTTTGCAGGGAGTGATCAGAATTACGAATGCCAGAAGGTCATTTGAGGTAATAATTAGGACAGTCATTAATTTCTAAGGCCTAAGTGACTCATTTATCACTGATATGCACAGAAATCAAAGGAGGGTATTTATAGCTTAGAAACAAATCTCCCATTCTTTCCCTTGTTATAATAAAAAATAAAAGGCTCCAGGGCCTTCTTCCTTACCCATCTCTTTCCTGCTGGTCCTGTCTTAACTGTCCTCCTACAAAAACCAGCCTACCTCTTCCTTCTCTCTACTCTTGTTCTTTCCTCTTGAACAACCACGCCAGGTCCAGTTGCTGTCTGCCCGGCTCTGAGGGTCTTGGCTCCGGAGTCAATGAGGCTGATGCCTCTATCCCCTGGGGGGCATCAGGTGGGCTCTCCTTGGAAACTTACCTCATCTTTACTTTGCCTTGGTATATAGATCAGTGCTAGTGTCAGACTGCCTGGGCAGGTTACAAACCTGGCCCTGTCACTTATTAGCTGTGTGACCTTGGGCATCTTACTTAAATTCAGTTTCCCAATCTGTGAAATAGGGATGGTAATTGCATCTAAGTCTGGCTTATGAGAATGACAGAAGACAAAATATGTAAAATGCTTAGTGCAGAGCCTGAGACAAAATAATTTGTCAGTATTTCAAAATCCGTATTTTGTTTTCAAGAACTTGTAGCAGCTGTGCAAACTATATCTTTCATGTTCTGTTGTGGCCTCTAGGAGATGATGTAGGATGCATGGAGCCCCTTGGGGGACCCCGTACTGCCCAATTGTAATAGGAAGCAGACCATCATATGTCTGTATGCTGGGGTTAGGGTGGAGAGATGGGGTCTTTAGCCTTAAGGAGGCTGTGAGATGGGCCCAGGTGAGTTTCTCAACCTCTGCACCATTTTGGTCCAGGTAATTCTCTGTGGGGAGGTGTCATCCTAGGCATTTTAGAATGTTTAGCAGCATCTCGGGCCTCTTCTCACTAGGTGCCAGTAGCAGTCTTCTAGTCGTGACAAAATGTCTCTAGACATCACCACAGGTCCCCTGGGAGGCAAAATTGCCCTTGGTTGAGAACCACTGGTCTATGCAGGTGGGCAAGTGTGGACGCCTCCCCCCCCCCCGGTGGAGCTAAGGTGAGGGGGCAGGAAGGCGCGCCATCAGAAAAGAGACTCTCCTGCCCAAGGCAGTGCACAGGCAGACTTCAGAGTTGAGGACAAAGGTTAGCCTTGGAAGATGAACAGCCCCACGGTTTTCTCTATTCAGAACAGGCCCAGTTGTTCGGGACACAGTGCCCTGCTTCGATGCGTACCTCTAGGTGGCCCATAGCCAGAGCTCAGACACATAATCCTGTCCAGCCGCAGCAGCCCTGGCGAAGGACCCCAGAGGCCCAGAATGCTCGCTGACCTTGGGCAAACTGCTCGACATCTCTGGGCCTTAGGAGCGGTATCTGTAAAATGACGACAAGAAGAGCATTTACCTCATAGGCTCATTAGGAGGCTTCAACAATGTATTATTTGTAAAGTTCTTAGAACAGAGTCGGGCACATGGCAAGTACTCAGGGTCTGTTAAATAAGTCCGAGCCCAAAAGGGAACCGCTACAGACCAGGAGACACAGGCTTCTCTGTAAGTCAGAATTTGCCCCTGCTATGACGTCAGGCCCAGCAGTTGCATTTCCTGTGGGCCCCTGGGCATCTGCTCCATGGCTGAAGGGGTCATGAATCCCTGGGGGACGCCCCTCCCCAACAGAGGTGGTTGCTCTTAAAATAAAGTTCCTTTAGACGGAAAACTCAGTGTGGACAGCTTCACAACTTCTCATTTGACAGCCCCTGGGGATTTCTTTGATTTGAGAGTGTTGGGAGGACAACCTTTCCCTCTGCCAACTTAGGTGGGAGGGGTGGGGGTCCGGAGAAGATTAATAGGAGAAAAGACGGCGTGTGTGCATACACTGAGTGCGGGAGCACCGAGGCATGGGTAACTTACTGAAAAACCAGAGGTAAGGGTGTACATACCAATTTAACAAGGCGGGGAGGGGCTTAGAACTTCAAAGGACGGATGGTTCTGATGAGGCTGGTTTATACAATTTCTCTGGGAATGTCCCTGTGCCATCAGTGCCTCCCTGACTGAGGCCCCCCTGGAGGGGTGGGGGCGAGGGTTGTTGGGGTGGCAGTTGGTGCTAGTCAGATAAGGGCAGTCCAGGTGAGGCTTCTGTGCATCTGCTGTCACGTTGTTGGTCCCTTCAACAACAGAAGAACCTGGGGAGGAAGAAGAAGTGAGGGGAGGAAACAGGATAAGTGGATGTGGCCTTTTGGGAGCCCTAACACTTCTGCCTATCAGAGGAAGCAAAACCCTAGTCAGGAAGCCTCCCAAAACCCAATCAGGAAAAGCCACTCAGAGTTGCCAACTGCTCTGCGTTAGTTGTCCATCACTAGGTAACAAATCACCTTAAAACATCACAGCTTACACAATGAATGTTTATCGTCTCCAACAGTATCCAAGAGTTAGGAACTTGGAAGTAGCTTAGCTGGATGGTCCTGGCTCAAGGTCTCTCGGGAGGTTGTAATCAGTATGTCAAATGGGGCTGCTGTCATTTGAAGGCTTGGATGGGGTTATAGGATCCGCATCTAAGATGCCTCCTATCACCACTATTGGCAGGAGACCTCAGTTACTCACTGCATGAACCTGTGATATGGCTGCGTGTGTGTCTTTAGGGCATGGCACTAGCTTCCTCTGGAGTGAGCAGCCCCAGACAGGAAGGAACGCAGAAGTCATAATGTCTTTATTGAGCTGGGCTTAAAGGCATGTACTGTCACTTTCCTTGTTCTGTTGATCACCCAGATCAACCCTGGTACAAGGTGGGACACTATACCAGGCCACAAAAACCAGGAGATGGGGATCGCTGGACACTGTCTTAGAGGGTATCTACCCCACCGCCCCAAAAGAATGTTCACCTTGCCACTGGTCCAGATGTCAGCCCAGCTTAGGTACAGCCTTACAGAAGCCTCTCAGATGAAAATCCAGGGCACTAGGGTGGGATTTGGTGCTGCTGACCCCTGCCTTAGTCTGCCTCCTCACTGAAAAGCATACCCACTCAGAATTGGGTTGTGAGTCATCCCTGTGGTGGAGTAAAGACTACATGCAAGGCACTGTGTGGAAGAAGCACAGGAGGAGGGGGAGGGGGGAGGGGAGGAGGGAGGAGAGGAGAGGAGGAGGAGGGGGAAGTGGGGGGAAGGAGGAAAAGGAGGAAGAAGAGGAGGAGGAGGGTGAAAGCCATGCGGTTTTTTAATTGTAAGATGTTGGCCCAAGATCATAGAGGAGGGGACATGATGGGACTGAGGCAGTTCTGCAGGCTTCAGGGAGGAGATAGGACATGAATTAAGTCCTATCACCCAAGACCCTTCCTGAGTCCCAAGGTCAGATATGGGGAACTAGGGACAGCTTCCCACCGCTTCCTGCTGCTTCATGCCTCCCAGCCATTGCATATGCTCTTCCCTTCAGCAGCAATCCCTTTCCCCCATTCTTCCCCTTCTTGTTCACCCCATTTCTCCTTTCAGACCAGCTCAAGGAGCACTGCCTCCAATAAGCCATCCCTGATACCCTCTCATCTGATGTAGCTGCCCTCCACTATGGTCCCAAAGCATGCTTACCTCCCACAGATCTCTACCATACTTGACTCCACTCACCACCTGCTCACCATTAGACTTGAATCTTCTTGAGGGGAGGCAACAAGGTCCGATTCATACCATATGGTGCCTAGCACAGTGCCTGGTACATACTCACACTGAATATAGGTTTATAAAAGAAAAGGAGAATGCACAAGAGGAAGAGAGAGAAGGAGGATAGGCTCAGGAGATAGCAATAATGCATCATCTTTCCTCCCCTTCATTCCCAAGAGTAGGGCTTCAAGCAATATCAGAGCCGTTGGCCAGAACAACTCTCCTCTATCCCTCCACTGCCCAACCAACGTAAGCTGGACTATTCTAGTCTAGTCATTCAACACATTGTTTGAGATAGCATGCAGAAAAGAGGAGCTGCAGCAGTATTTGTTCCCAGAATATCTTGACTTTACTGGAGGAGCTTGAGACTACCCACAGGTGGAAAGCACCCCATGGTGACAATACCTGGTGACCCACCAGGTTCCCTGAAAGCAGCCAACAGTGCTGACTGGTGAATGTCTATGATTAAGTGACTGAAGGGCATAACAGGGTGACCCCAGAATAAGCTCAACTGTTGGAGGGAATCACAGGGGACTGAAGGTTTGGGGACACCTGATGTCCCCTGGAGTAGCCCAAGGCCACTCTCTGGCTCCACTCTGCCTAGACCCCTGAGTGATAGTTCTCTCTGCCAGCCCTGGGCACATGTTAGCCTTCTGGTTATTCATAGCCACTCACTCACATGCTCTTTCCACATGCATCAGGTTAATATTCTAACTATTAACTGGTGGCATGTTTTGGTTTGCTTTGGTTTTCTGTTTGTTGAAACCTTGTGTGCTGAGAGTGAATTAGCTATACTCCTTGGTTCAAGGCACACCATCTTCATTAGCATACGTGGGGCTCTTTTTATTTCACTTTTTTTTCCTTCCCTTTGTCCCATCCCTAGCCTCATTTTTTCCTTTTACCATTGCTGTGCTTCTGTGTCCTGCCAATCCATATTCCTATTTATATCGAGACCCAGTATTGGTATTATTGGTATTCGTATTATTGGTATTGTTTTGTGTGTACTTTTTTAAAGATTTATTTATGTACCTCTACATAAGAATGAATAAAGAAGATACGGTACATATATACAATGGGATATTATGCAGCCATCAGAAAGGACAAATACCCAACTTTTGTACCAACATGGATGAGATCAAAGGAGATTATGCTGAGTGAAATAAGTCAAGCAGAGAAAGTCAATTATCATATGGTTTCACTTACTTGTGGAGCATAAGGAATAATATGGAGGACATTAGGAGAAGGAAAGGAAAAGTGAATTGGGGTAAATCGGAGGGGGAGATGAACCATGAGAGACTATAGCCTCTGAGAAAAAAACCTGAGGGTTTTGGAGGGGAGGAAGTGGGGGGGATGGTTGAGACTGGTGGTGGGTATTGAGGAGGGCACGGATTGCATGGAGCACTCGGTGTGGCGCATAAACAATGAATCTTGGAACACCAAGAAAATGAAATACAAAAATAATTATAAATAAATAAATAAATAATTTATGTATTTATTTGTTTGTTTATTTATTGACAGACAGACACAGTGAGAGGGGGAACATGAGCAGGGGGCGTGGGAGAGGGAGCGGGAGAAGCAGGCTTCCTGCTCCAGGAAGCCCGTTGTGGGGCTCCATTCTAGGATCCTGGGATCATGACCTGAGCCAAAGGCAAACACTTAATGACTGAGCCACCCAGATGCCCCTTGTGTGTATTTTTTAAAACTATGCTGGAGCAGTCTTTAGGGGGATATATATATATATATATATATATATAGAGAGAGAGAGAGAGAGAGAGAGAGAGAAATATATATATATATATTTCTCTTCTCACTTGTCCAGTCAGCATGATGAGATTTTGAGATGGCACCAAGTTGATTTGAATAAACATGGACCAGAGCCTTTCTTTTATCTGCTGAATAGTACTCATCATTTCATAGAACATTTATCTGCTTTCCTCTTAATGAATTTCTAGGTGTTATGGTTTTTTTTCTTTTTCATTTTAATTGGCTCTCTGGTGTAAATAAATTTCTAGGTGTTTCCAAACCCTCACTATTACAAATGATTCTACAAGAACTTATTCACCTGTGTTTCTATGGGGGCTTGGGCAAGACTTTCTCTGGGTTCAGCGTCCAGGAGAGCCCAGCTGTAGGATCGACCTGTATTGTTTCACTTAATACTTCCAAACCGCTTCCCAGAAAGTTATACCTGTTAACATTCCCATGAGACTTTGTTTTCCTTCGCCTTCGGCAGCACTTGATATTACCCAACTTTTTAATATTTGCCAATCTGATGTGCATAAGACCTATACATCATAACCGAATTTTCCCCAATTTTTCCTTCCATCCCCATCTGTTGTTTCCCCGTTTAGTGTCAGATTGTTCTCCCGCCTGTGGGGAAGGGGTGCAATGGCCAAAAGCAGAAAAAGGGATTTCGCGGGGAGGGACATCATGAAAAGGAGAAGGAAAAGCAGGCATCCCCTTTGTCCCAGCCCTGCTTGACCAACAGGGAGCGAGCTGGGTGAGGAGAGCATTGGAAGGAAATTTCCTACGGGTTTCAGTCTCATAGCAAAACAGTGATGGCTGAATCAGGTGCCATAAATACGGACATGAGCCAGGTTTAAGGTCAATGGGGAGTGGCAGGGACCGTGTTTCCCTGGATGCCACCTTCCTCTAACACTTCTCAGCTCTGGCTGCAATATGGAGGTCTACCCCCGTGTTGCCAGATCTTTCCTTTTTTTTTTTCCAAGAGAATCTAAAACCAGATTTTTTATGTGGAAGCTCCCCTTTAAAAAGTTACTGTGGAAAGCTTCAAACACATTTAAAAATAAATAAATTAGTTTAATTAACTTCCTTGTACTCCTCCCCGAGTTTCCATAAAGGCCAATTTTGTTTCCTCTATTACCCCACCCGCTTCCCCCTTACCTTCAATTATTTTGCAGTAAATCCCAAACACACCATTTTCTTTGTATCGATAAGGACTCATGTTTCTAACTATGACACAATATCGTAACTAAACAAAACCCCAATAATTTCACATCAAATAGCCTGTCAGTGTGAAACGTTACAATTTTCTCATGAAGCTCATAAATATTTATTTTCTATTGCTTTGTTTTTTACAGTTTGTTTAAAACAGGATGCAAAGTACATGCATTGCAAGTGATTGGTGATTCTAAGTGTCTTTTCATCTACAGGGTTGATCCCCATGTTTTTGTCCCTTGCAATGTATTTGTTAAAGAAGCGAGGTTTTTTGTCATATAATCTCCTACAGTCTGGGTTTTGCTGGGGTCATTTAACATGCTTCTCTGTTTTCTACATTTCCTGATAACCGGTAGTTGGATCGAAAAGCCAAAGCTCTGCTTTAAAAAAAAAAAAAAAAAAAGTGCGTCATCTTTTGAAAAGAATCTTTAAATACTCTCTGGGCCAGACAAAATACCTGCTGGACTGGATTTGACCTACGTGCTACTGATTTGCTTCCTCTGGCTTAGATGTTGGTAATGATGGACAAAAGGCTTCAGGAACCTCCGTCCTGAGCTGAGCCCCAAGGAGAGAGCAACAACCCAAAAGAACATGTAGGATCTGAGAGCAGGAGGCCCTGCGCCTCACTTTTCAGAGAGAATCGTAGTCAGAGAGGTGGCAAAACCCCAGAGAAGGGAGGAGGATGTGCACTTGTTGAGGTCAGGCGGAGGGATTTTGCCGGTCCTCATGTGGGGGCATACAGGGCTAGAGAGATGCCCTGTGCTGAGAAAGCCTGCATCTCCATAGCAACCAAGGAGCATCTGCCTGGCTCCACCCCCATGCCATGGGAAGTCCTCCAGACCGGGACAACCCAGGGAAAAGGAGGAAGATTCCAAATGGCTAGGCTGAAGATCAGAACTTCTTGTTTGGAAAGGAAGCCTGGGTGGCTCAGTGGGTTAAAGCCTCTGCCTTCGGCTCAGGTCATGATCCCAGGGTCCTGGGATCGAGCCCTACATTGGGCTCTCTGCTCTGCAGGGAGCCTGCTTCCTCCTCTCTCTCTCTCTCTCTCTCTGCCTGCCTCTCTGCCTACTTGTGATCTCTGTCTGTCAAATAAATAAATATAATCTTTAAAAAAAAAAAAAAGTCCAGTTGTAGTAAGGCAAACAGAGTAGTTTAGGTTTCTTCGACACCTGACTTTGCAGACTGAGTCTTGTACCCATCACACACGGAAGCTCCTGGGGACCCCTTAACCCCCCTGCACCACACCTCAGAGCCGAGCATTGGGGGGCAGTGGTCTCTTTCCTGTCAGAAAACGTGACAGAGGAGAAGATCACTCAGAGACCACTACTGATCCTGGAAATTCTCCTTCTGCTTGATTTTGATGGAAATATTCATCTAACTTTCTGGATTTTGTCTTTTTAAAAAACATTTGAGTGTACTTCAGAATTAATTTACTAATGGATTTTTTTTTTCAATCTGAACTGAGGCTCTTGTTTTTAGTAGAAGAATTATGACTACATTCATTTACCATTATGTTTAGTCATTTTCTGGGTTCATATTTCGTTTCAATTTTTGTATTTCCTTGTCTCTTTTCCATTAAATATTTTGTTTATTTGTACTCTGCAAGTAAGTATGTATGGTAAGTCATTTTTTTTTTTCAGCAGTCATGGGCAACTAACTTCATGAAAAAAGTCAACTTATAGAAAGTGAGATCAGGCCTGTAGTTACCAGAGGTGGGATGTGGGGGCAGGGAAGTTGGAGGAAGGTGATCAAAGGGTATAAACTTCTAGTCATAAGAGAAATAAGCACCAGGGATGTAACGTACAACACAATGACTAGAGCTAACAGTGCTATATAACACATACAAGAAAGTTATTAAGAGGGTAAATCCTAAGAGTTCTCATTATCAGGAGAAAATTGTTTTCCTATTTTTCCTTTCTTACTTTTTATTGTATTTATATGAGAGGAGGAGAGATGTTAGCTGAACCCATTGTGGCAATCATTTCATCAAGCCATCATGCTATATACCTTAAGCTTATAGTGATGGATATCGATTATTTCTCAATAAAACTAGGAAAAAAAGAAATAAGGGGGAAAATTCCATTTCTTTATGGATAATTTTTTTTAAAGATTTTATTTCTTTGAGAGAGAGAAAACAGGAGGGAGAGGAAGAGAATCCAAAGTAGACTCCATACTGAGCACAGAGCCCAGTGTGGGGCACAATCTCACAGTCATGAGATCATGACCTAAGCCAAAACCAAGAGTGGGACCCTCAATCAACTGAACCACCCAGGCACTCCCTTTATGGCTAATTTCGTAGGTTAGTTGACTGATGCTTGCTTTGATCACTCTTTAAGTGTGTTTTATACTCTACTTTTCAAGTGTATGTACAACACATCCTTTCCTCTAGTAACTGATTTCTCTGAAAGGGCAGTTATTGAATGTCTTAATATTTGTGGCAGATTAAGTTTGGATCCAGGATCATAGGAAGTTCATGCATCCCGGGCAGATAAAGATATGAAGTTAGAAATTTTGTTTCCCAGAAATCCATATTGTCCAGAACTATCTAGGAAATCAGCTGAATATGCATGAAAGCACATGATCATATGGTTTACATTCTTCCATCTGGTCCAAAGAATAGTATCTGTCCAATCTCTTGCTAAACCACAATAAATCGTAATTTGCTATTCTCTGTATCTACTGGTTTAGTAATTCTGTTTAAATAGAAATCTGGCTAGTTAGGTATCCATTTATTTCTTCATTCAATTATAATTTCTAAAGATAGATAATAAGAAAAACAAACAAAAAAACCTTTCTTTTCTATATTTAGTCCTAATAACACTCAGAACTTTAAACTCTCTTCTATGGAAAAACTTTTTTTTTTTTTTTTTTGGTTTTACACCCCATAAAAAAAAAAAAAAAAAAAGGAAGAACTATTCAAAAGAATGAGTAAGATCATCATATAACGGAAAAGATATGTTTAACAATGAAGTGTCAGGGACTCTGAGTATATATGATCCCAATGTATAGTTATAAAACAAGCAAAGCAAAAATTGGCATAAACACAAGGAAATTTCATTCCAGAAAACACAATTGTAGGAAGAGATCTTGCTGTGCTATCCTCAGTTATGCTTGAATTCAGTTGCACAATAACAGAAATGTAAACATGGCAGCTGAACCGAATGGAATATTTCCCCCAAGAAACAAGAAGTCTAGCATGAGGCCTCCAGGGCCAATGCAGAGGCAGTGGAAGTTATCAAGTATCCAGGCTCCTCTTAACTTCATACTTTGCTACAGTGTGCTGTTCTTGACCTTCAAGTGTAGCAGAATAGGCCTCTCTGACATAAAGATTATTTTGAGCTAAAGGCAATTGAGAAGTAAATACAAGAAAAGTCCCTTGCCCTCCCCATTTGCCTAAAAACAGGACATAAATTTGCAAAGGTGTCCCCCCCTCCACCACAAGTACAGAAGTTAATCACTGGAAACAACTTAAACCCTTATCTGCCTGAAGACAGCCCCAGAGGAATCTATATGACACCCCGACTCACTAGCTCTTATCTTCCATTACTTTCCTCAGACATTTACCTTCACAGTTTGCGGTCCTAGAAACTCACAGTCCTCTTCCTTCCTCTTGTCACTTCTCTAAAAATGTATTGTTCTTTTCTTGAGATGTTATATAAGACCAAGTTGTAACTACCTCTTTGAATTACTCCCATGTGTATGCATGAAGCAAGGGCTAAGAGACTTCTGATGGTGTTTCCCTTGTGACTCTGTCTTTTGCCAAATTTATCGGGTGCCACCTGGAGAACCTAGGAGGTAGGAGGAAGAAGAAAGTTTTTTTCCTCCTCTACAAGCTCAGTATGTAAGATGGCCCCTATGCCTCCAACCATTGATTCCGCCTTCCAGGCAGGAAGATGGGGAAAGATTGAGGGTGGAAGTCATGTGACAGCCAAATTAGTCCCTCTTAATTAGGAAAGCAACAGCTTTCCTGGAAATTCCAAATAGCCTCTCATTTGCGGCTCACTGGGCCTCAACTAGTTCACCTGGCCACTACTCGCTGCAAGTGAGGTAGGATTTTTACCAGGGTGCATTGCCATCCTGAACAAAAGTAGTTATCTTAATAAGGAAAATGGAGAAAATGTATATCAGATAAGATATCAAGTAGCAGCATCTGCCCCACATGTATCAACCAAGAGTTCGAATGTTTGTGTTTCCCCCCACCCCAAAATTCATGTGCTGAAGCTCCAGCCCCCAGTCGGATGGTATTTGGACATGGGGCCTTTGGGAGGTTATCAGGTTGAGATGAGATCATGAGAGTGGAATCCTCAGGTTGGGATTAGTGCCCTCACAGAAAGAGGAACAGAGTGATCTCTCTTTCCATGAGCACTCACCAGGGAAACGCCATGTGAACACGGTGAGCTGTGTCTGCAAGCTGGAAAGCAGTCCTCACCAGACGCTGAAATCTGCTGTCCCCTTGATCTTGGACTTTGCAGCCTCGAGAATTGTGAATATTGCACATCTGTTATTCAAACCACCCAGTCTATGGTATTTAATTACAGTAACCTGAGCTAAGACAACCAGCAAAAGCAAATGAGGAAAGGCAGTACAGTGGAGACATTCAGAATAAAGAAGCAGAAAAACCTAGTCTAGCCCCAGCTCCACCACTTGTTCACTGAGGGACTCTGGGAAAGTTTGCCCAAATTCCAACCCTTGTATTTCCAGAGTATGCCAGGACAACATTAGTGAGGTCTACTTCATAGGACTGTTGCAAAGGTTATATTGGTTGCCCCAGTCCACTGCCTTGTACAGAGTTTGAGCTCAGTTCATAGTCGGTATGTATGTCTACTCAGGATTGTATGGCTCTCAGGAGCTGTGTCTGCTCTACTCAAAATGAATTCAGACTTAACTTTCTAAAGCACTCCAGTCTATTCAATACATATTTACAAAAGGCCCACAGTGTGCCTGGAATTGGGGAAGCCCAGGTAGACCAGGCATGGTTTCCACCTTGGGGAATATGGCAGAGACCAAGGCTACCCACCCACTATCTAGTCTCCTCTTCTTTCTTAGGAGCAGATGACTTCGATTTTGTTCAGGGTACTAGTGCACCCAGCTAAAGGATGGCATGCCCCAGCTTTTCTTGCAGTTAGGTCTGCTCATCTACGGCCAAAGAAAGGAAATGTGAAACTTGCAGAAGGACTTCTGCAGGGAGCTGATTCAGCTGGAAGGAGAGCTTTTTGTCCTTTTTGTCTTTATCTTCCTATTCCAGGAAAGCAGATATGGCAGCTGAGCTCAAACAGTCAATTCTGAGACTGGCAGAGAAGAAAGAGAGAAGCAATGTAGGTGCCCGGTGACTCTGGGAGCCACTGTTCCAGCCCTAGGCTGCTAGATGTCTTAGAGAGACAGAACCCTTATCTTTGTAAGTTACTGTTATTAGAATTTTCTGCTGTATGCAGCCAACCCAAATCCTACATAGTGTAAGGATTTTCAGTGAGATCCATACCTCTCTCTATTCCCTCTTCGACTTCTCTGCTTGCTTAGGGTTAGACTCCTGACTCATTGTGCAGGAGATGCACTATTTCTCCTTATCTCTGGCCTGTCATACCAGCTATTATCTTAACTATTTTAGTAACTTACAAGTTGTTTGAGTGGTGCCCTTCTTCACTTTTCCCGGAACCAGTGTCCTCCAAGTAAGTGTACTCAGAGATGTTATTCAACCTTTAGTTTGGACCTCCAGGCTGTCCCAGCTGAGAAAAAGTATCTTGAGATAGAGTTAATGGATAGTGTATACTCTGTATGATTTCCAACTGTCCACAGCAAAATTGCCCATATGGTCTCATATATCACATACCAGGCCACAGACATCATCTCAACTAGTTCAAAAAGATCAGAGATGATACATGCTAAGTTCTCTGGCCACAATAAAATGAAATACAAAGCAACAACCAAAACAAATAAAAAGAAACCAACTACTTGGACATCTAAAAATTCTTCCTGAATCGATAATTGAATTGGAAAGGAACACAAGAACACCAAAGAAGTTTATTCAGAAAATAATAGTGATTAAAATACACCACAGTGATCTCCATGGAATGTGTTCAAAGCAGTACTTTCAGGAAACTTTATAATTTAAAGTGCTCTTTTTGGTGGTTGATAAAAAGAGAACATTTTATAAATAATTCAACTGAAGATATTAGAAAGGAATAGGAACACAAGCCAAACTAAAGAGGAAAAAATTAGGGACACTTAGGTTGGTCATTCAGTTAAGTGTCTGACCCTTAGTTTCAGCTCAGGTCATGATCTCAGGGTTGTGGTATTAAGTCCTACGCTGGGCCCCCAGTCCAGCCCCCACATGCTGTCCCATCTCAGGCTCCAGTTCTGCACTTAGCGCAGAATCTACTTGGGATTTTCTCCCTTTCTGTCTTCTTCCCTCTCTGCCTCTCTCCCTGCTCCCACACACATGTGCATCCTCTCTGTCTAAAATAAATGAAAATCTTAAAAAAAAAAAAAAGAGGGAAGATATGATAAAAACAAGAGATCATTTTGAAAGTGAAAAATAATTTCAATGGGCTCAATAAATAAACCAAAAGCCAAGTATTAAAAGCTATAATTCAATGACATTTAAAAGCTGTAATTCAATGGCATTTGAAATGAGAAAGGAGACACCAACCACTATATAAAAATTTAAATATAGGGGCTCCTGGGTGGCTCAATTGGTTAAGCAGCTTAGGTTGTGATCCCCAGTTCCTGGAATTGAGCCCCGCATCACACTGGGCTCTCTGTTCAGCAGGGAATTGGCTTCTCCCTCTCCCACTCCTTGTCCCTCTCCCTCTGCTGCTCCCTCTGCTGTTCCCCCTATTTGTGCTCTCTCATTCTCTCAAATAAACAAGATCTTTTAAAAAATTCTCAAATATAAATTAGAACATAAAAATACAAGCTCATAACATTTGAGCATACAGACGAAAAGAATTTTTTGTAATATAAACCTCCAAAGTTAATCTAATATATGTATATATTTATATATATTTTTTAAGATTTTATTTATTTATCAGAGAGAGAGATGGGGAGAGAGCGAGCATAGGCAGACAGAATGGCAGGCAGAGGCAGAGGGAGAGGCAGGCTCCCTGCTGAGCAAGGAGCCCGATGTGGGACTTGATCCCAGGACGCTGGGATCATGACCTGAGCCGAAGGCAGCTGCTTAACCAACTGTGCCACCCAGGCGTCCCATAATATATATTAAAATAATAACTTGAGAAGGGGGAAGACATGTGGAAAGTTATTCAACTAGAAGTGTCCAGGTACATATAAACACGTGTTAGTTTTTTATTGCTGTGTAATTATCACAAACTTATTGGCTTAAAACAATACAGAGTTATTATCTTATAGTTTTCCTGGCTCAGGTGTCTGGGTACATTAGCTGGGCCCATGGCTCAGAGTTTCCCAGGTGATGTTCAAAGTGTTGGCGCCATCATGTTCTCATCTGGAGGCCTGACTGAGGAAAAATCAACTTCTAAGCTTGTTGGTTGTTGGCAGAATTCATTTCCTGGCGGCTATATGATTAGGGCCCTGCTTCTCATGGACTGTTGGCTATCTTCATGTCCTGTGGCCACCTGCAGTTCATTCCATGTGGTCCTCTCCATAGGTAGTTCACAACATGGCAATTTGCTTCTGTCAGGCCAGCAAGAGAATCTTGCCAGTCCACCTAGACTGTCTTATATGATGAATGTGATCAAATACGGATATCTCATCACCTTAGCCATGGCGTATTGGTTAGAAGCAAATCACAGGTTCCACTGGCATTTAATGGGAGAGGATTGATTGATTATCCAAGAACATTACTCATCAGAAGTTACCTTTGATGCATCCACCACAATACGGGTGAAGGCTAAACCCTCCTACACTTTCAAAGGCTCATTTCCGACCTTGAAAAGTGGCAAGCAAGAGTTCTGTCTCTTAAGACAAGGCTGAAGATTTCAAAGAGGCGTGTGCGGCAGGCAAAATAAACCTTTAAGACCAAAGCCTCAGACTCTCATCCTTAGGCACTCATCCCAGACTGGCTATATCCCAGTCTATAGTCACTCCGACCTTGGCCCTCCACTTCTTTTCCTTCAATTTAAACCCAGCTACTATACTGTCAGTCCTTGGCTTTAGTCTTGGTTTGACAAGGAGTTGTCAAGTCCTTGGGTTGACAAGGAGCTACCTCAATGGAGATCTGCTCTCTCCCCGGCTGTCTCGCTCTCCCGTGAAGGCTGTAGGTACAATACATTCAGCTTTAGGGATCTAGTGACTTTTTAAGCCCTTGCTCTTTGGTCTCCTTTCCTGTCTTATAAGCTGTCCTTGCAAAACTGTTACAGATATTCTGAGTCACATGCAGAAGGGGCTGTCCAATGATGCTGTGAAAAATGGGATTGTGGGCTACACTTGATCAAGTCTTGCTTGGCAGAAGCTCTCTAGGGATGGACTGAGCTGGAGCTGGAAAGGTCTGAGGCTGATTTTTGTTAGTGCTGACAAAGATCAGGTGTAATTCTTGGTCTGTTTTTATGGGATGGTAAGAGAGTTGCTGAGGAACAGACTTGGTATTTACTAAAATGTAATGGGCCTTAAAGCATCTCTGCTCTACCTCATTTTGGAACCTTGAAAAATATGTCCTTGAACTATGCATAGTTCACGCTAGGTTGTAAACCTCCGTATGACTTGATCCCAAAATTTAGTAAATAAAATGCACAAATAAAGAATAGGTTTGTGTGGCCATGTGTTCTCAGTGCAGCAATAGCACCGTGCATTCCAATGGAGTCATTTGGTTCTTGAATGGGCTAAAAAAAAAAAACAAAACAAAAAAAAACTTCCTTTTTTTTTATGTAGAAAGTGCAGATATAGAGTATATATAGTAGATATATTGATATATATAGCTTTTTGTGGCATTGAAATTACATGGATGCACAGTTAAGAAAAAAAATGCTTAAAAGTTCTCTTTAGGTGGGAAATAATAGGAAATTTGAGCAGCACTGCTCCAGGAAATATTCACCTATAGATAGATGCCATCCACAAATTTTACATTAAAATATACAAGACATTTTATCAAGGGCATTATGCTAAGTGAAATAAATCAGACAGAAAAAGACAAATGCCATATGCTCTCTCTTATATGTGAATCAATTGATCAATAATCAAGCTCACAGACACAGAGAAGGGATCAGTGGTTGCCAGGGGCAGAGAGAGGAGGTAGGGAAAAGGGGTAAACTGTTTTTATTTAAATAAATTCAATTAAAAAAATGTATACATAAAATGTTTCTTATGAACATGTTATGGGAAACATTATACCATGACCAAAGGGACTTTATCTTAAGAATGATGGGAATATTTGACACAAAGGCAAGTATTAATAATACCTACATTACAGGTGGTAATTAATACTACCTACATCACTGGATTAAATAATGAAAAATACAATGATTTCAACAGATGCTGAAAAAACCTTTGATAAAATTCAGTAGGTACTTCTCATTTAAAAAAGGGGGAGAATAGAAATATATTACAATAGCAAAATATAGAGCTATTTAAGACAGAGCTGGTTTATCTTTCATGCAAAGCAGAAGCATTGTTATTAAAAAGAGGAATAAAACAGAAACCTTGACCCCAGCCACCTAAAAGATCATCCGGGAAGGCTTCCTCCTACCTACAAGTCTTCCTGTATCTATTTGGCTACTGTCCTTCATCTGGAGGGCCTGGAGGTCAACATTAACCTCCAAACTAGGAATATTTTCTTATGGCAGCTTTCTGAATCTCTGGCACCTGGGCATATCTATCTTTCTGGGTGCTTGAATCCTTGGGAAGTCTGACTTCTCTTGTTATAGTCTTACCAAGCTCATTGGCTTAACCCTGTTTCCATCCTTACATATCTTCAAGCGTCATCTAGTTTCCTCGGAATTACAGATCTCCACACCAGGCCTCAGACAGATGGCAACCCTGATCAGGGCTTTGGTCCCCCTCATCCACCCTGTTGTTCCCATCTGCTGTAGATTTTTCACTCCCTCTTGGACCTCAACAAGATTGTACTACTCTTGAAGATTGTTCATGCAGATTCTTTCCCTTACACCTTCTGTTTATTTGTACGTACTTCCATAACTGGTGATTTGCCAACACCCTTTGGGAGCTTGTACTAGTCATGGATCTTAGTTGCAAACAACAAAAACTAACTTCAGCAGAAATGAAATTAACATAGGGTATCACATTAGTTTGCTAGGGCTGTCATAATAAGCACCCACAAAGTAGCTTAAGCAACAGAAATTGTCTCAATTCTGGAAGCTAGAAGTCTGAAATTAGGGTGTTGGCAGGGTTGGTTCCTTTAGAAGACTGTGAGAGAATTAGTTTCATGCCTCTCCCTTAGTTTCCAGTGGTCTGCTAGCAATCTTTGGATTCCTTGGCTTGTACATCTTTGCCTTCATCTTCATAGGGCACTTTCTCTGTGTATGTATCTGTGTCTAAATTTCCTCTTCTTATAGGGACAAGAGTCATATAGGATTAGAGGCCTATTCTACTTTAGTACAACCTCATCTTAACTAATTACTTCCACAAAAAACCCATCTGCAAGTGAGATCACTTATTTATTTATTTATTTGACAGGCAGAGATCACAAGTAGGCAGAGGCAGTCAGAGAAAGAGAGAGGTGGAAGCAGGCTCCCTGCTGAGCAGAGAGCCGGAATTGGGGCTTGATCCCAGGACTCTGGGATCATGACCTGAGCCAAAGGCAGAGGCTTTAACCCAGTGAGCCACCCAGGTGCCTAAGATCACATTCTTAAGTACTAAGGGTTAGGACTTCAACATATGAATTTCTAGGGGACACAACTCAACTCTTAACAGATATACTATTAGTAGCTCATAGGATCAGCACCAGGGCCAGAGTACCAGGTTTGAACAGGAGCAAAGGAGGAGATGGTCAAGATGATGCATCAGGAGCAGACAGTCTAGAACTCTGGGACTCACCAAGAGGGCACATCTGCCATGACTGCTGCTAACCTCTTGCAGCTAGTCATTACAGCTGCTCTGCTAGGTCAGGTCCTTAGGAAGCCCTGCTGGGGTCTCAGGCTTGAGATTCCTATACAGCCACTTATAATGCCAGTCCAAGAGAGGCATCTGACTGGCCAAGTCTGGGCCACAAGCTCACACTCTAGCTGCTAAGGGGCAAGAAAAAGCAGACTGAGCTCTCTCTTTCTGTCGTGAGAAACAGTCTTGGCTCCATTGTATATAAAGAGTCTCTCACAGCAACAAGGGTTTTGAGATGGACAGATGTTCTGGATTTCTTTCCAGAGAAATAGAACCAAGAGATGAGTGATGATAATAGACTGATTAGACAGATAGATAAATAGAAGATATTTATTGTAGGAATTGGCTCACACAATTATGGAGACCAAGAAGTCCCAATCTGCCATCTGCAAGCTAAAAAACAAAAACAAAAACAAAAAACAAACCATAAAAAAGGCTGTGATGTAATTCAGTCTAAGTCTGAAGGCCTGAGAACCAGGGGAGTTGATAAGTCTGAATCCAAAGACCCATGAATTGGAGAACCAATGAAGAAGTCCCAGTCTAAGTCCTAAGAACCAGGAGTGCCAATGTCTGAAGTCAGGAGAAGATGGATGTCCCAGCTTAAACAAAAAGAACAAATTCACCCTTCCTCTACCTTTTGGTCCTATTTTGTCCCTCAGTGGATTGGATGATGCCTACCTCATTGGTCTTTACTCAGTCTACTGATTCAAATGCTAATCTGTTCCAGAAACGACTTCATAGGCACACTCAGAAATAATGTGTTAACAACTGTCTGGGCATCCCTTGCCCAATCTAGCTAATGCATAAAACTATCATGGCAAACAAAACAAATGTTTACAAGCTGTTTGCCAAATCCAGTTCACAGTGGTCTTCAAAGTATGGAACACCAGTGGTCTTCAAAGTATGGAACACCAGTCATGGGTATTTCCTGGGAACTTAGAAATGTAAATTCTTGGTCCTTCTCCAGATATACTGAATCAGAAATACTAGGGTGGGGCCTAGCAAACTTTTTAACAAGTCTTCCAGGAGATTCTTTCCTTTCTTCCTTTTTATTTTTTTTATAGCTCAATTGAGGTGTAATTGACATACAATAAATTAACCTTGAAGTTCACACTTCAGTGAGTTTAACATATGTATATACCCATAAAACCATCACCACAATCAAGATAATGCACATATTCATCACCCCTGATGTTTCTTCAACCCCCATTGTCCTCTCCTTCCCCTTTCCACACACACTCCCAACATCCTAAAGCAACCTCTGATCTTGTGTTGCTCTAGATTAGTTTGCAATGTTTATAATTTTACACATATAGAAGTATTATTCCTGTCTTTTATTTTTGAGATTTTATTTTTTTAGGGGTACCTGGGTGGCTCAGTCATGATCTAAGTCTTTGGCTCAGGATCCTGGGATCCAGGACAAATCAGGCTCTCTGCTCAGAGGGGAGCCTGCTGCTCCCTCTGCTTGTGCTGTCTGTCAAATAAATAAAATCTTTTTTTTTTTTAAAAGGTATTTTTTTAAGTAATCACTGCATCCAACATGGGACTCAAACTCACAACCCCAAGATCAAGAGTCACACACTTTACCTACTGAGCCAGCCAGGTGCTCCTTTGTCTTCTTTTATTCAGCATAATAAATTTCAGTTCATCCATGTTGTATTTTGTGTCAATTCCATTCCTTTTTGAAGCTGAGTAGTGTTCCTTTATGTGGATATACTTAATTTGTTTAACCATTAACCTCTTTATAAACACTTGGATTGTTTCCAGTTTGGGGCTGTTATAAATAAAGCCACTATAACATTCATGCACAAGTCTTTGTATGGACATAGGCTTTCATTTCTTCTGTGTAAATACCTAGAAGTGGAATGACTGGATTATATGGTAGGAGTATGTTTATCTTTTAAAGAAACTGCCAAACTTTATTCCAAAGTAGTTGTTCTTTTTTGCATTCCTATCACTAGCTTCCAGTTCCTCCATACTTGGTAAGATCATCAGTCTTTTAAAATCTTAACCGTTCTGAAAAGTGTGTAGTGGTATCTCATTGGAGTTTTTGTCTCTTTGTTTATTTGTTTAAATTTTTACAGTACTTTTTTTTAAGATTTTATTTATTTATTTATCAGGCAGAGATCACAAGTAGGCAGAGAGGCAGGCAGAGAGAGAGAAGAAGGGAAGCAGGCTCCCTGCTGAGCAGAGAGCCCAATGCGATGAGGGGTTCGATCCCAAGACCCTGAGACCCTGAGACCCTGAGACCATGACCTGAGCTGAAGGCGGAGGCTTAACCCACTGAGCCACCCAGGCACCCCTCTCATTGGAGTTTTTATCTCCATTTCCCTAACGCCTAACAATGTTAAGCTTCTTCATGTGGTTATTTGCCATCTGTTTATCTTCTTTGGTGAACTATCTATTCAAATCTTTCACCTATTTTTTTTTATTGGATTGTTTGTCTCATTGAGTTACAAGAGTTTTTCATATATTCTAGATAAATGTCTTTTGTCCAACAGTATTTTGCAAATATTTTCTCCCAGTCTGTGGCTTTTCTTTTTTTTTCATTTGGTAACAGTGCTTTTTTGAAGAGCAAAAGTCTTAAATTTTCATGATATCTAATTTATCAATATTTTTCTTTTATAGTTTGTACTTTCTGTGTTATATTTAAGAAATTTTGCTAAACCCAAGCCTACTAAGATTTCCTACTAAATTTTCTTCTATAGATTTTAGCTCTTAAATTTAGGTCTATGATCCATTTAAAGCTAATTTTTAAAGAAACTTTATTTTGATATAGGTCAGAAGAGCTGCAAAAATAGTACATGCTTCACCCAGTTAACAACTTACATAAGCCATAGTGCAATTACCAAATGAGAGAAATTAACATTTATTAACTAAACTATTGATTTTATTTAAATTTCACCCATTTTACCCCTACTATTCTTTTTTTGTTCTAGCCTAGTTGCAACTCCTTAGTCTCTTCCAATCTATGATGATTCTTCAATCTTTCCTTGGCCTTCAACTTAATTTTTATATAAGATATAAGTCAAGGTTCATCTCTTTGCATAGGGCTCTTTAATTATTCCATACCATCTCTTGAAAAAGATTATCCTTTCCCTCACTGAATGGCCTTGAAAGTTTTGTTGAAGATCAATTGATCACATATGTGTGGGTCTATTTCTGGACTCTTTGTTCTGTTCTACTGAGATCTTTATTTGTCTGCCTTTATACCAATACAATATTGTCTTGATTTTTGTAGCTTTATAATTCTGAAAACAAGTGAAATTAGTCCTCCAACTTTGTTCTTCCTCTTTCAAAGTTGTCTTGGCTATTCCAGGTCCTTTAGATCTCCTGATGAATTATAGAACTGGCTTTTAAATTTCTGCAAAGAACCTTCTGGGATTTTGATTGGGATTGCATTGAATCTACAGATCAATTTGGGGGAGAATTGACACATAACAATATTGAGTCTTCTAATCCTTGAATTTAGAATTCCTCTCCACTTATTTAGGTCTTCTTTAATTTCTGTCAGGAATATTTTGTAATTATCTGATTCTATAGTGTACAGATCCTACACATCTTTTGTCTAATTTATCCCTAATAAGCATTCCAGGTGAGTCTGATGCACAATAAAGTCTTAGAAACATTTCTCTACATCAGCACTATTGCTGAAACATAATATTGGAAAAAATAAGTATTCAAACAGAATATGCAAAAAATGGAATATGCAAACAGAAATGGGAACTTAGGAGAGTCATGGGTTCTAATTCATATGAATTAATAAAACAGCTGAATAAAGTAGATGAATATAAGATACACTATAATTCAAAACACAGTATAATTCCCTTAAACTGATTAGAAATTTTAATTAAAAATGAGATCCCACTCACAATAGTAACAAAAAATAAAATAATGAATGAGAATTTTAATTGTATTCAGTATAATTTATATTTTCAAAAATCATATATGCTCATATGTTTATGTATATGTATGTAAATGGATTTTAAAAGGCCTAGAAATCTGAGACAAAGAGGGGAAGAAGATGGAGAAAAAGTAAGAAAGGGCTTCTCTGTTCCCTGTGAATTTCTTCCAGTGGTAAGATATTAATACAGTACTTATATAATTTTTTATTTTATTTATTATTTAAAGATTTTATTTATTTGACAGAGAGAGCGAGCACAGGGAGAGTGGCAGGCAGAAGGAGAGAGAGAAGCAGGCTCCCCACAGAGCAGGTAGCCAAAGTGAGTCTTG
This sequence comes from Mustela nigripes, assembly GCF_022355385.1. NCBI lineage: Eukaryota > Metazoa > Chordata > Mammalia > Carnivora > Mustelidae > Mustela > Mustela nigripes. The sequence goes on from NC_081563.1 coordinate 60,155,631, forward strand.
ATCACAGGACCCTGGGATCATGACCTTAGCCAACTGAGCCATTCAGGTGCCTTTGTGCTTACATAGTTGTTTGTTTTGTTTTGTTTTGTTTTAAGTTTTTTTTATTTTTTATTTTTTAAATAATTTTGCATTTTAAAGATTTTATGTATTTATTTGACAGAGAGAAATCACAAGTAGATGGAGAGGCAGGCAGAGAGAGAGAGGGAAGCAGGCTCCCTGCTGGGACTTGATCCCAGGATCCTGAGATCATGACCTGAGCCGAAGGCAGCGGCTTAACCCACTGAGTCACCCAGGTGCCCCTGTGCTTACATAGTTTTAAAAACCTTTCCTAAGCAGCATATATGATCCCACTTTATCAATTATAGATACATTGTGTACATATTTATGTCTCAAAAGATGATTACACAAACTTAATAGCAGTTATAGTTACAGTATAGATAGTGGAATTTCAGATGATTTTCACTGTGATTTTTCTTTTTAGTGTTATTTAATGTTTTACAATAAGCATGTGCTATTTTTATAACAAAAAGTAATGAAGGTATCACTTTGGGAAAGAAAAAACAAAACCTAAAGAGTGCTGTTCATGACGTATACAAGGACACTTAAAACTAAGAAGAATATAAACAAATATAGAAAAATAGATCATGTTTCTATTTCTTTTTTTCTTAAGTAAGCTCCACACCCAATATGGAGCCCAACATGAGGCCTGAATCCATGACACTGAGACCAAGACTGAGCTGAGATCGAGTAAAACACTCAACCAAGTGAGCCACCCAGGTACCCCAGATCATGTTCCTATTTCTAATTCATATTCACATATAAATATAATAAAGACAAACTTTCCCAAGTTATAAATGGATTTATTATACTACAGTTAGCATTTTAAAATAAGAAATTTCCTGTTAGAATTTTTATTCCACTCTTCTCTTATGAAAGCAACTGAACATATCAAAAGAAATGGGAGAGAAAAAAAAAAAAAAGGAGGAGGAAGGCTGGAGCTCCATTTTCAATGAGGCAAGGAAACACCAAAGCAGAAACCATGAAGCTGGTTACTGTAGGATAAGAACTAGAAAAGGAAAGGAGATGCCACGTGCCTCCTTGGACCCACAGTAGGACCCAGATCTCTCCAAAGGTCCATGGTGGAAGTTTAGCTGATGACACCTTTACTCCATGTACAAGGTGTAGTAGCATGGGCTACCTCTGAAGACTGGGGAATGTCCCATAGAGAGTAGGACTCATAGTACAGAGTGTCCTGGGTTGTGGGGCTACAGGAAGCACCTTACCAAACTTACCTCTGGAGAGGGAGATATGTGGGGAAGAAACAGGGAAGGAGGAAGTGGAGGCAGGAACCACAAGATTGCATCACATTGAGTCTAGAAGTCTGAGCCACATGGATTTCCAAAACACCTAAAGTTGAGGGGAGATGGTCCCCACGGAAAAGGAAATAACAGAAAGGGTGTTTGAGATAACAAAACCTATAAAATTTAAGGCTCCTAGATGCTCTTCAATCTCACCAACTTCTTTACTTGTAATACCATTAGTCAGCAAGTAGTGGTCCCCATTCAAACCATGATGGGATTCACACATAGAAATTATAGGGGAAGGGAATATTACCTAAATGGCTGATTGAAGAAGAAGAAGGAGGAGGAGAAGAAGAAGAAACCACAAGAGGAATTACCCAAGGCACGGTATTACTCAAAGATGTTCAGATAAAGTCTCCAAATTCTCAGAGAAATTTCAGTCAACACTATCTAGAAAAAGACTCCAAAGATGTAAGAATTCAAAAAAGAGATTTAAAAAATGAAAAAAGAAGACTAAAAGGCAAGCTAGTAGATTCTGGATAAAAAATGGAAGCATAAACCATGATAGAGATAGAACATACATCAGAAGCAACAAAAAATGGATACAAATAACTATGTAATTCAGACCACAGTGGAAAGATTCAGGGAAATCACATGAAAAGAACAACAAAAGATTTTTACATAATTCTAGAGAAAATTGCTATTGTTATAGAAAATCATTAATAGGGATCCTTGGCATTTCTGAAGGAGATTAGTAATTTCTGAAGAAGAATAAAAGGAATTAAATATATATTATTTTCAAAAATAGCAGAGGACTTTCTTAAAATAAGGACGACTTGAATCTATAGATCAAAAGGAGGTATACACCCCAAGAAAAATTAATATAGACTGTTCAACATCAACATATAGCCTAATGAAGTTATACAACACCAAGGATAAAGAAAATTTCACACATGGATGGCTATATAGTTAATAAACCATGTACAGAAAGAAAAATCAAGTTTCTTTAGACTTCACCTCAATGTCAAAAAAAAAAGCAGACCAACATATAAAAAGGTGTAAAGGAAAGAAAACATGATTTAAGGATTGTGTACATGCCAAATTACCTTCAAGCATAAAGGCAACAGACATGCATTCTCAGACATGTGAAATCATAGGGACCAAAGCACCCAGAAAACCATCTTGGAAAAACAACTTATGAATGAAGTCTATCTAACCACGGGATGAGTCGAAATAAATTCTAGAATAGAAAACCTAAGTGTATCATTTCCTAGGTCCGCCACAACAAAGAACCACAAACTGGGTGGCTTAGAACAACAGAAATTTATTGTGTCACAGTTCTAGAGTCTAGAGGCCTACGGTCAAGTTGTCAGTAGGGCCATATTCCCTCCGGAAAAGCTAGAGATGGATCCAAGCCTTTTCCAGCATTTTAAAGCCCCACACATTCATTGGCCTATGGCAGCACAATTTCCATTTTCATGTAGCATTTTTCCTATGTCTTTTCATACAGTCTTTTCTCTGTGCTTGTCCATGTCCAGATTTCCCCTTTGGAAGGACACCAGAAGTCTTGGATTAAGGCCCACTCTAATGACCTCATTTTAACTTGATTACCTCTGTAAACATTCTTTCCAATAAGGTCACATTCTGAGATACTAGGAATTATGATTCCAACATACATTTTTTAGGGGGAAGATAAAATTGAACCTGTATCACTGGGGTAAAACAAAGGGGTGAGCACTGGGTTTGTTTTAAATATAGAGCTAAAAGTAAACAGCAGTAAGAAGTATGGTTAGAAAACAAAATGAAAGGAGGCAAACATGGATGACAGAACATAATAAAAATCAAGAGACAGAGTAGGGGAGTGGGATAAAGTGCAAGCGTGAGTAATTTCTTAATAGTTAGCAGGAAGTCAAGAGAAACGTCTTATTTTTTAAGCTTAAATTTTACTAAAAAAATTTTTGTGTGTATTGTTGACACACAAACTTCATTTAAAAAAAAAAGGCCTAGCAAATTCAGTTTCTTACTGGTTTTCTTTTCTCTTAATTCTAAAACAATTCATCTGAAAACTTGTGAATAACCCATTTAGTCATTTCCAAGTTTGTCTTCATTTTTTTCTGAAAATAAATTCAACTGATTATTAATTTTTCATTTAAAATAGTCTACAGAGTGAGATCCTATCTCACAAAATTTTATTGTTGTTCTATCTTTCCACGTATTGATAGAATCTTTAAGGACGTTTTATAGGTGTTGGGAATGGCTGTCTCTGAGCAGTAGTATTTATGCTGAGTTTTTTCTTTTTTTTAAACTTTGTTATACTTCTCTGTATTTCTTGAATTTTTATAATAAATAGATGTTATTTTGAACAAAAACAATAAAAATTTTCACATTTTTCTCCTAAAAGCTTTCTTTGCAGGTAATGTGGGGTGGGATTCAACTTCAGCTTCTAGGAGGTGGTGGGTCTGGGAGGCAAAAGCTGGGGTCCAAGGAAGCTGTGACAGCCAACACAAGGTTCCTGGGCTGTTAAGGGCTCCTTCTGTGGCTGGGGGTCCTGTTTTTTGCAGTTGCTGTGGCATAAAACTCCCCAATTTGAATGCCACCACATGTGTTAACGATTTTCCACAGTCAGACCCAGCTCCCAAAGAAGCCACACGTTCTTTAAGGTCAGCAACATGAGTCAGAGCTGCCTTCTAACTTTTGAGAAAGTCCAAAATTCGCTTTACTGTGACATCAGGGAAGCCAATGCTTCCAGAAACCAAGCTGGAGGTGGGCTCCATCCTTCTCAACCCCCAAGCATCAGAGTTGCCTGTGTGAATGGTCTTGAGCTCACAGCTGTGTGATCAAGGTCCCCACTCCATCCTGAAAGCTGGACTTTTTCAACAGGAAAGGCATCTGGGCACATAACGATCATCATCATATTCATATTTTATTGTTCCTCTTCTTATATCTGGTTGCCCCCAAATGCTTGGCAGGAAATTTATCTTTTATTACTTCTCTTCCTGTATTTTAATGGAAACGCCGGAGGTTTCTGTGAATACAGCAAGCAGGCAGCTGGGGCTTTGTAAGGCTGAGGACATCCCAAAAAAAGTCATTGGCTTTTGGCCTGATTTCCTGAAAGTTGATGCTGGTCCTCACATTGGAGCTTTCTAGCCTCTAAAATGTGACAGGTGTCCCACTGGGAGATACCAGCTCTGCAGCAGGGGGTACAAAGACAAGCCCTGGGGTGGTGGTAGGCCATCTACAGAATGAATGGGGTCCCAGCCTAGGCAAGCACTCCTTGTGGGGTCTGAGACCCCAAGATGGTCATCTAAACCTCAACCCTGACCTAAGGCACTGGTGGCACATAGGACTTGCACACTGGACTCTGCCAAAAGTCTAAAGATCTCATGTAGCCAGGGTCTCCGAGGGACAGAATCCCCAGAGAGGCTGGCCCAGTAACACAGATAGAGAGGTGGGTAGAGGTCTTCGGTGAACACGGAGCAAAGAAAAACCCAAGAGCTATGAGGGCAACACCCACCAGCAGCCCAGAAAACTTCTTGGAAAATGTTGTCTATACTCACTTTTTTTAATTAGAAAGATCATCAACAGACAGAAAATTACTTGTTAAAACATCCAGGAAATCAATGTATTTCAAATAACAATACTACAAGTCTTCCCTTATCTGTTGTTCAGAATCTCGGTCCTAGAATTGTCTGTTGTGATCTTTTCACCTCCTCTTTGCTCCCTATGGACATCTAAGGCTTGTGTTAATCATTCAGAGAGGTGGAGTGTCTCAGAGCTTATAACCACTTAGACAAAGCAACAGAGACCACCTTCTCACCTGCCACTGTGACCTCTGGGTCTCCTCTCACACCCTTCCCCGTGGAGATCTTGGATTCATCACCAGCTTCTCATGTGTGTCCCTGTGCCTGGCAAGGCTCTTCTCTGTTAGTTGTAATTTGGGCAGATGGCTTATGCTCTATTTACTTCTGCTCAGTGAGCTGCATTTTCTCCACATCAAAGTTTACATCTCTAGAGAGCTACAGAGTTTATTAAAAATATAATTGTAGTCATTCACTGAAAGTCAGTTATGAACAAGCAGCAAAATAAATCTTCTTTTACCACAGCCTTCCTGCAGCCTTTCAGAACCACTGCCCCCCATGGGGGCTGACGTCTCTGCCTTATCTGATGTCTGATTTGGGGTGACTATGTTTAGTCTTTTTCTGTTGAACCACTCTTTCAGCTCATTCAGGCCTCAGCCTGCTTCATCAGGCTTCTGCCCCCTCTGCTCTACTGCGAAGGAGCTTTCCTAGACCACCAGTGCGTCCCTACTCAAGCCAGCCAGGAGCAACAGGATTCACCTGTTATTTGCCTAGTCCCTCTGCTCACATATGAAACCACTCCACATTTTTTCCATCTTTAAACTCCCATTCCACTGATTCCTCTCACACCTTTCTCTCCCAGTTCTTTCTGCAAGCCAACCCATAGTTTCTCTCACCCTTTAAAGGGCATCTCTTCCTCCTCCACCCATAAGGGTTCAGGGTTCTATATTCAGTGAGTGAGCTCGTCCATCCTCGGGTTTTTTTTTTAAAGATTTTATTTATTTATTTGTCAGAGAGAGAGGAGCGAGAGTGAGCACAGGGAGACAAAGATGCAGGCAGAGGCAGAGGGAGAAGCAGGCTCCCTGCCAAGCAAGGAGCCCGATGTGGGACTCGATCCCAGAATGCTGGGAAGGCAGCTGCTTAACCAACTGAGCCACCCAGGCGTCCCCCATCCTCAGGTTTTAACTACCAGAGGTCTCCAAACACAGCTCTCTCCAGGTTTCCATTCCCATTTATCCAACTCTTAGAGGAGCTCTTAATTCGCCCTGAGTTAATGCATGATCATGCTCCAAACTCTCTCTTCCTAGATTATATACACTACAATACATTATATTTCTGCAGCCCAGGGGAATATGCTCTAAATGGAAGTGAGAACCACTCTTGGGTTCCCAAAGCAGAAGTCACTCTGCGAGCTTCAATTACTGCACTTGGTTTGATCAGGAAGCATGACCTCAAGGGATTTAGCAGATACTGACCTCAGAGAGGAAGTCTGACTGCTCCCCCTCCTATATCTGTGTCCCCTTCAAGTTCTTTATCTCCCCAGGTAGAAAATGTGGAGGAATAACTCTGCATCTCCCTTGCACTGGTAATGTCAATCTAGAAATGCGTATATGTGAACACAAGGATGGAGGAGCTCAAGTGGACGAAGAATGAATGGAATAGGATTTCCCCCCAATTCTCCCATGTGTCCTGAAAATACAACTCAAGCCAACTCACATAGCTCTGAATGCTGGAGCTTTAATCTTTCAAAAACACACTTCCTTCCCATACTTCTAGTAATTACTGTTTCTGGAAATCCCTCCTGTCATCCTCTCTCCTCCAAAAGAATTGAGGCATAAAAATAGAACCATGAGAAAAGCTAATGTGACCCCTTTGCTCCCTGAAATGTGCTGGGTAGAAAGAGCCTGGGGCAATGGGCTGAGAGTTGGGGGGAGCTCTTCTTCAACTGGTTCTTCCATCTCAAGGAAAAATAAACTAAAGGAAAGCATAAATGTTTTATGTTATTCACCCACAGGAAAGAGATTTTTGTGGGGGGGGGTGGAATTCACACTTGGACTAGTCTAGTATTTATAGAAAGTGTATTGAACGTGAGGTCCATAAATGGGCTTTATCAAAATATATGATTCTCCAGAAACTGTGAGCAATGTGTTTTTGTGTCTATATATTCTTTTTTTTTAAGATTTTATTTATTTATTGGACAGACAGAGATCGCAAGTAGGCAGAGAAGCAGACAGAGAGAGAGGGAAGCAGTCTCCCTGCTGAGCAGAGAGCCCGATGCTGGGCTCGATCCCAGGACCCTGGGATCATGACCTGAGCCGAAGGCAGAGGCCCAACCCACTGAGCCACCCAGGCGTCCCAGGTGTCTGTATATTCTTCTAAGAAGAGGATCCATAGCTTTTATCAGATTCTCAGAAGGGTCTGTGAAACCCTCCAAATTAGAATTCCTCCCTTTGAGGTTAATTTAGTTTATCTACTGTTATATAAACAAATTACCCCAAAACTTTACAGTGTAAAAAGCTAACATTAGCTCCCAGGTTGTGTGGGACAGGAACGAAGGAGTGGCTTAGTGGCTTAGCTGAGTGACTCTCGGGGTCTGCTGTGATGTTGTAGTCAAGAAGTCAGCTGGGGGTGCAAAAGGCCTCAGTTCCTTACTGGCTATTAGTAGGAGGGTTCCGCTCCTTGCCACATGGGCCTCCTGTTCGGCTACGTGTATGTCCTTAAAACACAGCAGCTGCCTCCCCCAGACTGAGAGAACAGTCACTCCTTTTAGGACTTAGTCTCAGGAGTCATACATTGTCACTCCTGTCACATGCTATTCTATAAGCAAGACAGCTCACTCTCAAGGTGAGGTAATTAGGCTCCATTTTTTGAAAGGTGGGGGTGGAGTATTAAAGAATTTGTAAATACATGTTTAAGTTGCCCAACTAGTAAAGAGGCCTTACTTATAGTTTTGCTGAAAAGCATTTCTCTCTCCCTACATAACCCTTCCCATTCTTCCATCAGATCATTTTGCAGAATTCGGGACTCCTCCAGGGTAGGGCTCCCCTAGGACCTTGAACAAATTATTAAGCTTCTTTTGGGTCTCTATCTTTTCATTGGTAACTGGGGATAATAACATCACCTACTTCAGAGGATCATTATAGGAGGATTAAATGAAATTCTGGTTTAATAAATGCTAAAAACATGTTAACTATAATAATGGTGACCCGACTCCCAACCTAGAGTTCCATTTACTTTAGATAGAAGTGTATGTGTTTGGATTATAAATCTTCTAAGGAAGGATAGTGCCAGACACTTGCTTCTCAAAATATTTTAGAAATGAATAGCAGAAGAAAACATACAGTAGGATGTCATGTATATAAAATAGTATGCAAAGCAATATGACATATTGTTTGGTGACAGGTATAAAAAATGTATGAGATTAATAAATACCAAATTTTGGATACTTATTGCCTCTGGAAGACAGGGAAGTGAAATCCAGGATGGGTCTGCAAGAGGCTTCAGCTCTATTAGAACTACTTCATTTCTTGGGACACCTAGGTGGCTCAGTCGGCTTAGGTCCTGATTCCAGGATCCTGGAGTGGAGTCCCACCTTGGGCTCCTTGTTTGGCTGGGAGCCTGCTTCTCCCTCTGCCTGCAGCTGCCCCTGACTGTTTCCACTCTCTATCTCTCTCTGACAAATAAATAAAATCTTAAAAAAAAAAAAAAAAAAGAACTAATTCATTTCTTGAGTTGGGTGGATAATACTTGGTTGTGTATTGTGTTGGTCTTTGTATCTTTTTGTGTATATTAAATATTATAAAACAAATATTAAAATAAATGACATTTATTAGTTTCTGTTTTGCAGTTTTCCTCTGTTATTTCAGAGTTAACTAAAATTTTTCCAGGCCCAGGGCACCTGATTGCCTCAGTCAGTAGAGCACGTGACTTGATCTTGGTGTTGTGAGTTTGAGCCCCACATTAGGATTAGAGTTTACCTAAAAACAAAAACGAAAACACAAGAAAGTTTTTTTAGTTACTCATTGGATTAGTTTTCTGTTGCTATTTCGGCCTGTTGCTATTTAGTGGCACAGAAATTTATCATTTTGTACTCCAGGTCTCATCCGCCATCTTCAAAGCCAAAGCATGGCATCTTCAAATCTCTCTTTCTCTATCTGTCTGTCTCTCTTTATCTCTCACTCTGGCCTCTGTTTCTGTCACCAAATCTCCTCTGAATCTGACCTCCCGTCTCCCTTTTTATAAGGGCCCTGTGATTACACTGACCCATTACACTGCTCATTCTCCTGGACAATCCAGGAGAATTTTCCCATGTCAAGTTCCTTAGCTTAATCACATCTATAAAATCCCTCTGCCAATATTCACAGGTTTAGAGGATTAGGACATGGACATCTTGGAGGGCCATTTTCTGCCTGCCATACTGGCCTTAAACATTTTGTAGGCCCTAGTGTGGTAGCACCACACTAGGGCCTACAAAATGTTATACCCAGTAGAAACCACACTGCAGCCTGCCTAAGCTCTTACTATGCCTCTGAATTGCTTTTCCTGCCCTAATAGATACCTAAATGGCCACAAAATTGTTAAAGGAAAGCACCTGGGGCGGGGTCAGCGGGAGGTTGGAGGGGGGATCATAGATGCTACAAATTCCCAAGCTGGAGAATGGTCCAGAACTACTAAAACAGTTGCCCAAGACTGGAACAGCTAGACCTTAAAATATCTTCTAAGCAGCTAGACTTACCACTATGGAATAGAAATCTGTTGCTCTCCTATGTAAAACCCCGTCATGGTTTCCCTTGGCTTTAGAATAAGGAACAAAGTCTTCCAAGTGGTCCTGGTGGACCTAGATGAGGGTTTCCCAACCTCAGCACTAGAAACATCCTGGCAGGCTAACCCTTTTGTTCTGGGGGCTGTCTTGTGCACTGCAGGGTGTTTGGCCGCCTCTTTCCCGCTGGATGCCAGTAATACCCCTACCCTCCACACCCAACCCCCCACACTCTTGTGATGACCAAGTTGTGACACCTTTCCAGATGTCCCTGAAGGAGGAAATTGTCCTTTGTCAAGGACTCCTGTGTCCGAGGAAGCCCTGCAGTATCTGGGTCCTGACCATCTTCCCACCCCGCTCTCTCTTCTTTAACCACTTCAAGGACACCTCTCATTGGAGCCAGCAGAGTTCTGACCTCCGGATTTCTGCACACACTGCTCCCTCATCCAGCATCACTCTACATCCCCTCACCTGGCAAACTCTTTCCATCTCCATCTAAATGTTTATCCTGCAGACACCCCGCCTGCCCCCTCTCAGAGACCACTGCTATGTGCTGCAGCAGCCCCTCTCCTGCACTACAAACCGTCTTCACACCTGCCTCATTCATTGGCCTGCTTCTTCAGATGGCTACCTTCAGGAGAGCAGGGCCTGTGACTGTCTGGCCCCCCTGATTTCAGTGCCTACTGATGAGGGGCTACAGGTCTGTATTATCTCACGATTGGAAGACACCATCAGCCCAAACTGTTGATCCCATAATCAGATACCCAGAACAGGAATCAGACCATAAAGCCAGATAAATTCCCAAGGAAGTTCTGGGATTAATTGTCTGCTCCTTGTTGTGTCTGGAAAATGTTGGCTCCACTAAAGATTAAACAGTAACTTGGGGTGTGATCTGACAAAGAGCCTTTTCCTGAGGGCAGTAAATTCCTAGGGCTACACATCAGGAATGTTTGCCTGAGGGACTCCTAGTCAATCCTGCCCTCCTCCCCAGAGGAAGGCCAGCACCATGAACTGGCACGAACTGCCAGGACTCTTCGGGAAGAGAGCCAGATGGTGGGTACTCTGCAGGCAGGGAACAGTCCAGCAGGGAGAAGGCTATCATCTGTCAGCTCTGGACAGCAGACCATTCACAGGGCAGCACTCACAAATCTGAGCCATCTAGACTTTGGCCGGGTTCCCTTTGCCCACGCCCACCTGTGGTATATAAATGCAGGCCAGGCAAAGATCTAACACACCACAGAAACTGGGTCCCATCCCACCAGAAAGGATCAGTGCTTTACCTGATTCCAAAATTGTAACTGAGACTCTGAAATGGAGCCTTCTGAACAATACTGAAAGGACAAAGAGCAGCCTCTGAGAGCCAGGCACCTAATTTCCCATGACAGGAAAGCCGTCCTTGGTCTTAGCCTGGGTTCAGCCAGCTCCTCTTTCCTCACAGTCTCCCAGAATGAGCCCTACATCAGGCGAAGTCAATATATAAATATATAGTTAAATCCACATATTCCTTGTATTATTATGTATACGTTATTACATATAATATATGTACATTATGCATAATATATATAGAATATACACCTTCATCCATAACAAAAATAGTTATTTTCTGATTATGTAAATAACATATGCTGATTATGAAAAATGCAAACAACACACACAAAAACGAGGAAAACAAAAACCACTGTAACATAACCACCATCAACATTTTGGTGACTCCTACATCTCTTTATCCAAATGCACACATCCATATGACTTTATATACATAAAGTGAACTTCTTTGCTCAAATGCATGTATTAAAATGGAACTTTCTGGGATGGCTGGGTAGCTCAGTCAGCCAAACCTCTGCCTTCAGCTCAGGTCATGATCCCAGGGCCCTGAGATTGAGCCCCACATCGGGCTGGGGCTCTCTGCTCTGTGGGGAGCCTGCTTCTCCATCTGCCTGCTGCCACCCCCCCCCCGCTTGTGTGCTCTCTATCTTTCTCACTCTCCCTATTTCTCTCTGTGTCAAATAAATAAAATCTTTAAAATAAATAAATAAATAAATAAATAAGAACTTTCTGGAGCACCTGAGTGACTCAGTTGGTTAAGCATCTGACTCTTGATCTCACCTCAGATCTTGATCTCAGGGTCATGAGTTCAAGCCCCACACTGGGCTCCACACTGGGCATGGAGCCTACTTTAAACTTAATTAATTAATAGGAACTTGCCATTAGCATCACTAATAGCAAACTGCCATCACTTGACAGAATAGAAGGCAATCCTCCAAAAATGAATACAATGAAAATAAAACAACGTGATAAAATATTTAGTCAGATACCATAGCCCCCAAGGCTTCAAAGCCTAAAGCCCAACCTCTAGGAGTTAAAAAGGAGGTGAGCAAGTGTTAGAGAAGTTTGACCAGTTACACCAAAGGGAGTCTTTCTCAGAGACACAATTAGAAAGACTGAAAGAGAATTAAAAGAAATAAATCTTTGTCCACTTATAATATTCCCTGTCCCATACCTATGTAGTAGCTTAAACTGTCTGGGGTGCCCTCAAGAACTTCCCACATTCTCTAAAGAATGCAAGGGGCAGAATCCACAATTGCCAGACCCTTCAGGGTCCACTCAAGACAGTGTGGAGGGGATAGTTCCTGTTGCACCAGCCCCTTGCCCCCAGAAGTGTCAGAAAACCATAAAAGGCTCTAATAGCACATCAAGGGCAATAGATCTATTTATCCCTCCTCCTCCAGACCCAGGCATCCCTCCTTCCTCAGCCTGGAGCAGATAGAAGATTCAAGCTTCCTTTTCCTTCTTCATGAAGACTCTCCTGCCTCAAAGAAGGACACTATGGGAAAAATCCAACAAGAAGATATAATAATTATCACTATGAATCCAACATAGGAGCACTCAAATATATAAAGCAGCTAATAATAAACATAAAGTCATCAATAGTAATATAACAATAGTAGGGGACTTTAACATCCTATATACATCAATGGATAGATCATCCAAAATCAATAGTAGTTGATTCAAATAGTAGCTTTGAATTATACCTTGGACCAGATGGATTTAACAGATATATTCAGAACATTCCATCCTAAAACAGAATACACATTCTTCAAATGTACATGAAACATTCTCCAGAAGAGATCACGTATTAGACCACAAAACAAATCTCAACAAATTAAAAAACCCTGGAGTCATATCATGCATCTTTTCTGACCACGACACTATGAAACTAGAAATCAAGAAGAAATCATCTGATTTCTCAAGAATCCACATGAAGGGGTTCCAGGGTGGCTCAGTGGGTTAAAGCCTCTGCCTTCGGCTCAGGTCATGATTCCAGGATTCTGGGATCAAGCCCCACATCGGGCTCTCTGCTCCACGGGGAGCCTGCTTCTTCCTCTCTCTCTCTGCCTGCCTCTCTGCCTACTTGTGATCTCTGTCTGTCAAATAAATAAATAAAATCTTAAAGAAATAATAAAAAAAAAGAATCAACATGAAAAAAATTTGGAAAGAGCACAAATATATAGACATTAAATAATATGCTACTAAACAATGAATGGGTCAACTGAGAAATCAAAGAGGAAATCCAAAAATACACAGAGGCAAATGAAAACGAAAATACAACTGCCCAAAATTTGGGGGAAGCAGCAAAAGTGGTTTTAAGAAGGAAGTTTATAGCAATTCAGTCCTACCGAAGGAAGCAAAAAAAAAAATCTCAAATAAAAAACCTGACTCTACAGTTAAGGGAGCTAGGAAAAGAAGAAACAGTAAAACCCCAGATCAGTAGAAGGAAGGAAATAATAAAGATTAGAGCAGGGGGGGGGGGGAGAAAAAAAAAGATTAGAGCAGAAACAAACAAAATGGAAACCAAAAAAGTGATAGAACTGATCAATGAAACCAGGAGCTGGTTCTTTGAAAAAAACAACAAATTTGATAAATATTAAGCCAGACTCATCAGAAAAGAGAGAGAGAACTCAAAATCAGAAATTAAAGAGGAAATAATCACCAACATTATAGAAACACAGAGAATTATGAGGATATTATAAAAAATTATCCACCCACAAATTGGACAACCGGGAAGAAATGGATAAATTCCTAGAAACATACAACCTACCAAAACTGAAACAGGAAGAAATAGAATATATGAACAGACTGGATACCAGCAATTAAATTGAATCAGTAAAAAAAAAAAAAAAAAAACTCACAACAAACAAAAGTCTAAGACCATATGGCTTCATAGGCAAATTCTACCAGACATTTAAAGAGTTCATACCTATTTTTCTCAAAGTATGCCACAAAACATAAGAGAAAGAAAAGCTTCCAAATTCATCCTATGAGGCCAGTGTTACTCTGCTACCCTATAAAGGTAACCTCTGTTAACCTTATAAAGACACTACTAAAAAAAAAAGGAAGGAAGGAAGGAAGAGAAAACTAAACTATAGGCCAATATCTCTGATGAATATAGATGTAAAAAGCCTCAGCAGGATATTAGCAAACTGAATCCAACAATACATTAAAAAAAAAAAATCATTCACCACAATCACATGGGATTTATTCCTGGGATGCAAGTGTGGCTCAGTATCTGCAAATTAATCAATGTAATACATCACATCAATATAAGAGAAAGGACAGGATTCATATAACCATTTCACTAGATGCAGAAAAAGCATTTGACATAGTAAAACATCCATTCACGATAAAGACCTTCAACAAAGTAGGGTTAGAGTGAATATACCTCCATATAATAAAGGCCATCTATGAAAAACCCAGAGCAAACTTCATACTCAATGATGAAAAACAGAGTTTTTACCCTAAGATCAGGAACAAGATAAAGAGGTCCACTTTCACCACTTTTATTCAAAATAGTATTAGTCCTAGCCACAGCAGTCAGACAAAAAAAGAAATAAAAGGCAGCCAAATTGTAAGGAAAAAATAAAACTTCCACTATTTGTGGATGATATGGATATTATAGATAGAAAATCCTAAAGACTCCACCGAAAAACTACTAGAACTGATAAATGAATTCAGTAAGTTCACAGGATACAAAATCAATATACAGAAATCTGTTGCATTTGTATAGACTAATAATGAAGTAACAAAATGAGAAATTAAGAAAACCCACTTACAACTGCACCAAAAATACTAAAATACCTAGGAATAAACTTAACAAAGGAGATGAAAGATCTATACTCTGAAAACTATAGAGTATTGATGAAAGAAATTAAAGACAACAGAAACAAATGGAAAGACGTTCCATGCTCATGGATTGGAAGAACAAATATTGTTAAAAATGTCTATACTACCCAAAGCAATCTACAGATTCCATGCAATCCCTATCAAAGAACCAACAGCATTTTTCACAGAACTAGAACAAGTAACCTTAAAATTTGTATGGACCCACAAAAGACCCTGAAAAGCCAAAGAAATCTTGAAAAATAACAAAACTGGAAGTCCCACAGATTTCAAGATATACTACAAAGCCATAATAATCAAAACAGTATGGTACTGATATAAAAATAGACACCTATGTGATCTCAGTAGAATAGAGAGCCCAGA
Organism: Mustela nigripes; assembly: GCF_022355385.1. Classification (NCBI taxonomy): domain Eukaryota; kingdom Metazoa; phylum Chordata; class Mammalia; order Carnivora; family Mustelidae; genus Mustela; species Mustela nigripes. The sequence goes on from NC_081563.1 coordinate 60,170,810, forward strand.
AATAAACCCACATTTATATGGCCAGTTAATCTATAACAAAGGAGGTAAGAATATGCAGTGGGGAAAAAAACAGTCTCTTCCACAAATGGTGTTGAGAAAACTGGAAAGCTTACATGCAAAACTATGAAAATGGACCCCTTTCTTATACTACACACAAAAGTAAACTTGAAGTGGATTAAGGAGCTAAATGTGAGACCTGAAGCCATAAAAATCCTAAAGAGAGCACAAGCAGTAATTTCTTTGATATCAGCCATACAAATATTTTTCTAGATAGGTCTCCCGAGGCAAGGAAAACAAAAGCAAACTTAATTATTGGAACTACATCAAAATAAAAAGCTTCTGCACAGCAAAGGAAATAATCAACAAAGCAAAAAAAAAAAAAAACACAACCTACTGAATGGGAAAGGACATTTGCAAATGATATACACAATAAAGGGTTAGTAGCCAAGATATATAAAGAATTTTATGGGACTCAATATATAAACAAAAAAATAATCCACTTTATAAATGGGCAGAAGCCCTGAACAGACATTTCTTCGAAGAAGACAATACAGATGGCCAAGAGACATATGAAGAGATGCTCAACATCACTCATCATCAGAGAAATGCAAACCAAAACCACAGTATCATTTCACATCTGTCAGAATGGCTAAAATTAAAAACACAGCAAACAACAAGTGTTTGTGGGGATATGGAAAAAAGGGAACACTCATGACTGTTGGTGAGACTATAAATCAGTCCAACCACTGGAGAATAGAACGGAGTTTCTTAAAAAAAATTGAAAATAAAACTACCATATGATCCACTATTGGTATTTACCCATAGAATATGAAAACATGAATTTGAAAAGATATATGTACCCTTATGTTTATTGCAGCATTATTTACAATAGCCAAATTATGAAAGCAATCCAAGTGTCCATCAATAGATGAATGGATAAAGAAGATGCAGTATATATATATATGATACTCAGCCATAAAAAAGGATGAAATCATGCCCTGTGCAACAACATGGATGGATCTAGAGGATATAATGCTGAGGGAAATAGGTCAGAGAAAGACCAATATCAAATGACCTCATTCGTATGTGGAATTTCAGGAAGAAAGCAAATGAACAAAGAAAGAAAGACAAACCAAAAACTAGACTCTGAACTGTAGAGAGCAAACTGACGGTTACCAGAGGGGAGGTGGGGGGAATGGGAGAAATAGGTGAGGGGGATTAAGTGATAAGCACTGAGCAGTGTATAGAACTGTGGAATCACTATATTGTACACCTGAAACTAATATAACATTGTGTGTTAATTGTACTGAAATTAACATGAAGTGGGGGGCGGGGACTCGTCTGTCTCAGGAACCTAAAATCCTAAACAAGAGATCCAGAGTTTCATGTGTGTTAGAATCAGGACAAACATTTTTGCCACGGGCTGGGTTCCCTGGAAGGACAGAATGACAGCAAGGCAAGGATAAACTGAGGCAAATACGGTGCCCAAGGTACAAAAATGAAGGTGCTCACTTCAGCTTCAGTTGCTTGCAACCCTGGGAGTTGGCCCTTGGCTGCTCCCACCCTTTTCCTGGCTGAAGTGAACCAACCGTTCAGTATGCAATGCTGGGACAACTGGGTATCCACATGGAAAAAGATAAAATTATATCCAATCTGATCTTTCCTTGTCCTATACTATATACAAACCTAAGTTCAATGTGCAAAGGCTTAAAAATGAAAAATAAAACATTAAATTTTTTAGATAATACAGGAGAAATAAAAAAACAGCTTTAGGACTTCAGAGAAGGGTTTCTTTAAAAGATATCAAAGAATGAACTAAAAATGTCAATAAATTCAACTATTGCAATGATCTGATTGCTTTTCTAAAGCCACTACAAACTGAGAAAATACATTCATATTGCTTGTAGCTGACCAAAGATTAGTATCCAGAATCAATAAGGGAGGGGGAATTTTAAAAGAACATAGAGGGGGCGCCTGGGTGGCTCAGTGGATTAAGCCTCTGCCTTCGGCTCAGGTCATGATCTCAGGATCTTGGGATCGAGTCCCACATCGGGCTCTCTGCTCAGCAGGGAGCCTGCTTCCTCCTCTCTCTCTGCCTGCCTCTCTGCCTACTTGTGATCTCTCTCTGTCAAATAAATAAATAAAATCTTTAAAAAAAAAAAAAAGAACATAGAGAAAAACAGACAAAAGACTGAATAGGAAACTCATAGAAGAGGAAGCCTAAATATCTGGTAAATATGGGGTTGGTAAAGCCTGCAATTCCTGATATTGGGGTCATTAGTTCAAGCCCCACACTGGGTACAGAAATTACTTTTTAAAAATCCTACAAACCCACAGGGGCACCTGAGTGGCTCAGTTAGTAAAGCGTCTGCCTTCAGCTCAGGCCCTAATCTCTGGGTCCTGGGCTCCAGCCTGCTTCTCCCTCTCCCTCTGACACTCCCCCTGTTTATGTTCTCTCTCTCTTTCAAACAAATAAAATCAAGAAGGAGAAGGAGAAGAAGAAAGGAAGGAAGGAAGGAAGGAAGGAAGGAAGGAAGGAAGGAAGGAAGGAAGGAAAAGAAAAATCACAATGAAATGCCAATTCACACCTGTTAGTTGGTAAAAATGTAGAGGTCTGATATTGTCAAAAACAATGAGTTTGTACGGAAATAAAAACTCTCTTAGTCTGCTGGGGAGGAGTGTAAATTTGGACAGCCCTCAGGAAGGCAATTTGATACTGTCTGGTAAGGACAAACACCTGTGCATAGCCCCTTAACTAACTTCTTTTAATCCTCAATTCCTCTGAAACTTGGCCTTCTACTTCATCAGCTCTGAAGATATCCCTTTCCCTCTTTATATGCCTTCAATGGTCTCCCCTTGCCTACAAAAGAAGCATCAAGTTCTTTAATGACATTTTAGTCTTTCCCGATGTAACCAACCCACCTTACAGTTTCTATCTCACTTTGCCCTATGTTCTTCACACCCTTCCTATAAAATTAACTGCACAGACTGAAATACATCTTTTAAATCCTTAACCAGATGATATGTTAAATAAGGGAGAGGCAGAGCTGGGAAATAATCTGAGTATCTTTATGTTACAGATGAGAATACAGAGGCCCAGGGAGGCTGAAAGTCTACCAAGGTCACTCTGTGAGATAGAACAGGAAGAGACCTCAGTTTTTCTGAGTCCCTGATGAGGGCTCTCCCCACTGTACATCCTCTCCTGGGCTGATGTAGCTCAGGCCCAGCTATGGGGGTACAAGGAGCCTGAACCCTTTGGCTCCCTTCACACCACCCTACTTAACACAGCCCAGGAGTGACAGCCACCATTTGTCACGAAGTAAAAATATGCCAAAGAGCTGGACGGGAAAGTACTTTCTGTGCTGGCAGCTCGCTGGTCCAGAAGCACTAGGTCCCTGAACTGGGATGCCCTTGGGTTGACCTTGCCAACAGGGAGCAGCCAGATCTCTCTTTTACTGTAATTGGGTTAGTCTTGTGGGTTTGCCCTCCTCCTGGCTGTCAAAAGAGATTATACAGAAATGTACTGCTGTATCAACCACAGTTCAGGTGCAGGCTCAGGACAAAGCAGAAGGAAATTTCCAAATGCATTCATTAATCACCCCAAGTACCAGGTTGCTGCTAGCTGCTCTGCTTTCTCCCAGCAGCAATCACTTTTGCTTCAACCAGAGCTCAGAGGTCACCTGCAAACTGCAAGGCCCACAGCAAGGGCCTAAGTGCAAACCCAGGGAGGGTGGGGGCTGGACCTACACTTACCCTGCAAGTGCCCCCATGCCTGAAGGGCCATGACATGAAATAGCAAATTTTAAAACACATGAAAAGTCAAGAGGGAGACAGCAGAAGCAAGAAAAAAAGCTTTTCTCCTGTTTTTTCAACAAGGGGCCTTGTATTTTCATTTTGCACTGGGCCCCACAAATTATATAGCCAACCCCACCCCCAAGCCAGCAGTGTCTTAGTCCTTTCAGGCGGATATAGCAAAGTAGTGCACACTGGGTGCCTTAAGAACAACAGAAATTTCTACCTCACAGTTCTGGAAGCCAAAAGTCTGGGATTAGGATACCAGCATGGTCAGGTGAGGGCCCTATGCTGCTGAGTTGCCAGCTTCCCATTGCAACCTCTCGTGACAAAGCAGGTAGGGAGTTCTCCGGGGCCTCTTTTCCAAAGGCACGAATCCCATTTGTGAGGGCTCTACCCTCAAGACTAAAGCCCCTGCCAAAAGCCCACCTCCTCCTAATATCACCTTCAGGGGTTTGAATGTCAAGTTACAAACTGGGAAGCACAAACATTCAGACTGTAACAAGCAGTTTCTAAACTCTACTGAGTGGAAGCACAGCACCTGTTTCCTTAGGACCCCACAGGTGTCTGTGAAAGCGTAGTCTCTGGTGGAGACCAGTACAGGTCAGGCTTGGCGCCAGGAAGCCCAGCCCATTGGGCTTCCTGCATCAGTGCCCAGAGGGGTCTGCCAAGCCAGGTCTGTGAAGACCTCTGATAGTCCTCCAATTTCAGTGAGCAAAAAATTACCAAGAGGGTGTGTTAGAAATGCAAATTCTCAGGCCTTGGCCCCAGAGATTCTGCATCAAAAGGTCCAGGTAGAGCCTGAGATTTTGCCCTTCTAGCAGGCTCCAGGTGATGTCGAGGCTGCAGGTCTGTGGTCCACACTTCAAGGCACACTGATAACCCCTTTACTTCACAGATGGGAAAACAGAGCCCAGGTGCCTTGCCCAAGGACACACAGTTGTTAAAGACAGAAACCACAGGACCCTTATCCCCTCACTCCAGCAGCACTTTCCCCCCGTTGTGACCGTCATGGAGTTTGAGGCAGGAAGGTGTGAGTTAGGACCAATGTCGAAAGTTCCCATCATTGAGGAGGAAGAATTTCTTATATCCTTCAAGGTCCTTCTAGGTGGACTAAGAAGCAAATTGACATGAGACAGACTAACAGTAGAAAATCAAATTTAATAGCATATGTACAGGAATCCACACAGTCATGGAAATTCAAAAGATAGTGAGGCAACCTGATGCTTATATGAACTAAGGAGAGGGGTAGAGTCTGAAGATACAAAGGGGAGAAAGATCATTAGCAGATGTCTGGACAATAAAAGTTGCCATATTATGCAGTTAAGTTTCTTAGGTAAAATGAAATCTCTATTAATAGCTCTCTTCCTGGTACAAGCAGGCAGTTGAGGGGGAGGTAAAAATCTTTTCCTGAATCTGCTGGGTTTAGATTGCTTTTAACTCAAAATAATGTTGACACCAAAGTGGCCCATCTTGAAGGCCAGTTCCCCGGCCCCCACTATAAATGCTTCTTACACAAATGAATAAAACTGAATAAAACCCTCTTTGCTTCTCTCTCTAACCTCTGAAGCAAGGCAAATAGCACTGAGGAGCAGAAAGACAATCTTTCATCTGCTTTAAGCCTCAGTTTCCTTAACAATAGCCAATATTCATGAAGCATTTACCAGGCATTTTACCTGTATTGGTCCTCTCCGCAAACTTAAGGGATAGATACTATTATTATCCCCATTTTGCAGTTGAGGAAACTGATATCCAGAGAGTTTAGGTAATTTGACTAATGTCACACAGCCAGGGTGCAGAGGCAGGATTTGAACAGATGCACTCTGACTCTATAGTCCAAACTCCTCATCACTCTGCCCTAAAGAAACCACATCACTGGGAGGCAACAATTCAGTTCTGGCGGCTCTTTTGGAGACCTTCCCATTTCTCCTGATCCCTAAGCTCTCCCACTTACATGGTTCTGCTCAACCAACAGCTCCCTTTAAAGATTTCCATCAGATGTGCTGCAGTCTGCTCATTTATGCTCCTCAGGCAGCTCTCCGAGTCGGATCCAGTCCACCTGGGCCCAGCCAGTGCTTCTCAGGAGTGCAGTGCTGGCCTTAGAGTGGGCAGGAAGGGTCCCTGGCCTTGGCCTGTGCTTTGGTAAGCCTTGCTTTGTTCCTTCTCTAGCCATGCCTTTTCCAGTGGGGGTAGAGAGTCTGGGTGGGGTGGGGGGCAAGGACCTGAAGTCCCTCTCCTAGGATGTTCTGAGTACTTAGGACCCTGGAATTCCCTGCACAAAGGACCTTGAGCCATTCTCAGGGCTTGATAGAAACTGCCCTCTGGTCTGTATTCCCAAGGGCAGCACTGCTCCCATGGGTAGCACTAGTTGAGTATGTGCGTACCTCTGGGCTTAAAGGTTATCTAGGAGTGGAGAACGGGGATGACAGAACTGACATGAAAGCCAGGATATCTACAGAAATGAACATGAGGCCCCTCAAGATTCAAGATGAAGAGGGGCTGGGAAGAGAAAATGAGTAAGTGACTACCTGAGAGCCATGGCCAAAGGCCAACTCTTCCATCAGAGCCATTATATTAATTTTCTATTGTGTAACAAATTATGATAAACTTATCAACTTAAAACAGCATATTTATTGTCTCACAGTTTCTGTGGGTTAGGAATCTGGGCAGGGCTTAGATGGGTCCTCAGTTTTAGGATCTATCACAAGGTGTTGTCCAGGACTGGAGTCTCATCTGTAGACTTGACTGGGGAAGGATATGCTTCTAAATTCTTTTTTTTTTTTTTTATTCTTAAATTTATTTTTTTTTTTCTTAAAGATTTTATTTGAGGGAGCGAGCACGAGTGGGGTGAGGGGCAGAGGGAGAAGCAGGCTCTCCACTGACCAGAAAGCCCCTGTGGGACTCGATCCCGGGACTTCAGGATCATGACCTGAATTGAAGACAGATGCTTAACCAACTGAGCCATGCAAGAGCCCCATGCTTCTAAGTTGGGACAACTGTTGGCAGAATTTCTATTCCTCAAGGGTCACTGGACTGCAGGACTTGGTTCCTTGCTGGCTATTATGTGGAGGCTACCCACATTTCCTTGTTATATAGGCCTCTCCCGCCTGGCAACTTGCTTCATCAAAGCCAGAAGGGGACAGTCTGCTAATGAGAAGCCACTATTTTATTTAACCTAAACATGGAAGTGAAATTCCAACCTACTTGCCACATTCTATTAGTTAGAAGCACTGACAGATCTTGCCCATACTTGAGAGGAGGGGATTACACAAGGGTGTAGATATCAAGAGGTTGGGGGTGGGGGACTGGATATAAGAAGATACCCACCACAGCTATGTCCACACACAGAACCCCATGGAATAAGAGGAAATTCTACACTCAAACCTGGTCTTCTCAGGTCAGTTGAAGTCATATTTATCAAAGAAATAAAACAGATAATATGTCAGTCAAAAGTGTGTTCACTTGAGTGACAGCTTTCCAATATTTAGATATATGGAATGTGGGCTTCCACTGATACTCTCATCCTGGCCCCATAAATTAGGACAAACCTGTTTATGTGCACATGTTCAGGACACCACCTCTGACAGGCAAGGTCTTGCTGGGAAAGTCCTGTCTGCTGACCTTTTGCCCCCCAACACAGCTGAGCACAGTGTTCACTGTGTGGGAAGCAATGAGGAAAGTTTACCTGGCATCGACTGGTGGCTGCCCAGCTCCAGGGCTAGCCCTTCCCCAGGTGCTGCCATGAGGCAGTTGGGCTGATTTTGAAGCCTCAGCAGTTGGGCTTCCTCTCTGGTGAGAAAGGATCCCACGTGGCACAGGAAGGAAGGAAGAAGAACTAAAGGTGCTACCCCAGCAAGATAAAGCTGACTCCTTCCAGGGGAGCCAAAGCCCTGCCTTTAGATAAAAACATGATTATTACGTTTCTATTTTTTATTTGTATTATAAAAATAATGAAGATGGCTTCTATGTTTTAAAAAGATACAAGAAATAAAAGTCATAGTTTTACCACTGAGACACGCTTTGTTGGATGTGTTTGTGTGTGTATATGTATGTGTATTTGCATATATGTATGTTTTTAAATTTTGTAATGTGATATATTCATGTAATTTTGGAGTAATGTATTTTAAACTTCCTTCCTTAGAAAACGTTTTCTATGCATAGCTCTTTGCTGGGCTGTAGTTCAATTTGTATGTGTTGGGAGCATTTAAAAAAAATGAAAGATCCTACAGTCTATTTAACTATATATCTACTTTTTCGGGACAGTAAATGCTTTTTCCAGATTAAAGAGGTAGAACTTTAAAATAACAGTTAAAAATAGATAACAGATTCACAAGGTCAAAAAGTAGGCAGTGAGAAGTCTTCCCAATGCCCAGCTGACATCCCTGGCAGTAACTAATGTTAACAATTCCTTCCAAAGATAGTTTATGCATCCTTCCAAAGATAGTATATGCATACTAATATACAGAAATATTTTCTTCTTCTATTCCATCTTCTACATGCTGGTGGCATACCACATACATTGTTCTGCACTTAGTACATCTTGCAGAAAGTTCCATATCTTTACATACCAGTAGTTCCCAGTCTCTGATTCTAAACATGAGAATTACCTCAGTAGCTTTTAAAACTCCCAGATGTACAAGCCACATCCCAGACTGATTAAATGAGAATCTATGGGGGGATGAGGCCCAGGCATCGGGATCTTTAAAAGCTTCAAGAGTAGTCAAGGCTGCTTACCACCAAGACAGAAAGAGCTTCCTCAGCAAAGAAGAGGAAATAGAGTAATTCCCTCATTGCTTGTAGTAGAAAATTAGGATGACCCTCTGTCCCGGTTTTCCCAGGACATGGGACTTACAGTGCTGAAGCCAGGATGAACTGCTCAACCTATAAAAAATGGGTACATATGTCTAAAGAAATAGAGGATTAAAAGGGTATCATATAATTTTAAGCCTATAAAAAGAAATGTTGTACTTAAGTCAAGAGCTGTGGGTCCTCTTCAGCCCACCCTCCTGGCTGTTCCCCAGGAGATTCAGACTCATTCTCTTTGAGCAGTTCTGCACTTCTTGTAAACTGCAGGTAAATGATAGCTATGCAAATCTGTATTGTTTGGTCCTTTCCTTGGACTTCCTTCCCCCGCTGGAAAAACCAGGGGACTTCATGTTTGTTTTGTTTTCATTTAGAAACTTGAGGTTAATTTAGGTCCTCAGAAGACTTAACTGTATTTTTTTTTTCAATAAAGATTTTATTTATTTATTTGACGGAGAAAGACACAGCAAAAGAGGGAACACAAGCAGGGGGAGTAGGAGAGGGAGAAGCAGGCTCACTGCTGAGCAGGGATCCCGATGCGGGGCTTGATCCCAGGATCCTGGGATCATGGCCTAAGCCGAAGGCAGACACTTAACGAGTGAGCCCCCCAGGTGCCCCTACTTATGTGTTTTTAAGTAGGCTTCACACCTGACATAGGGTTTGAACTCATGACCCTGAGATTAAAAGTCCCATGCCCTACCGACTGAGCCAGCCAGGCGTCCCTGTAAAAAAATAGTTCTGCCTCCAATTATAATTCAATCCCTTTATTTCATTTAAATTTGTGTTCCTTTGACTTTTCCCCTGAACCTGTTCTAACACCTGTCTGGTTCTCCAGCTAATTGAGGAGTAAAATAAAATCTTTAGCACACACCCATTCTTGTATCTGAGCAACAGTCAAGCTTTTCTTTTTTTCTGAAAATTATTTTTCAAGAAGTCTATAAAGGTATTCTAGTAGTTACCTTCCAAATATCACTAAACCTTCCAAATTATCACTAAAAACACAAACATAGGAATAAAACAAATACAACAGATCCAAACATAACGTCATACCAAGAGGTCTAAATAGGCCAAATTCACCTGTTTTGAGAGACTCAGATCACAAACTAAAACCTAATGATAAAACAAGATGATTAAGAAGGATTGAAAAGGATGAGAAAAGGTGTTTTTACAAAGTAAGTATAAAGTTTAGCAGACATCATGATCTTTTATTTTTCATTTTTTTTGTGGGGCTTGAGTTTTTTTTTTAAAGATTTTAATTATTTATTTGATAGAGAGAGAGAGAGAGTAGAAGCAGGGAGAGAGCAGAAGGAAAGGGAGGAGAAGGCTCCCCGCTGAGCAAGGAGCCTAACGCAGGGCTTGATCCCAGGACCCTGAGATCATGACCTGAGTCAAAAGCAGACGCTTTGGGGAGTGCTGTGAAGTGTGTAAACCTGGCCATTCACAGACCTGTACTCCCGGGGATAAAAATATATGTTTATAAAAAATTAAAAATTAAAAAAAAAAAAAGCAGACGCTCAACTCATGCTCCACTCAGACGCCCCAGACATCATGATCTCAATAGAAATAGAAATAGAATTCTAGAATGAATTCTGGAAAAAAATTATTAAATGAGTTATTCAAATAGTAAGATTATGAGAGTCCCAAAAAATAAAACTTTTATGAATATCTATGTAACAATTAATATACATTAACAAAGTGAAAGCTAGAGGAAATACAAGGAGAAACAGAGACACATAAGTAAGGGAGATTAATTTACCTCTCTTTAAGGTTATAGTCATAAGGTAAGACCTTAAATAACATAGTTTTAAAAATAGAGCTGCTGGGGTGCCGGGGTGGCTCAGTGGGTGGCTCAGTGGGTTAAGCCTCTGCCTTCAGCTCGGGTCATGATCTCAGGGTCCTGGGATCGAACCCCGAATCGGGTTCTCTGCTCAGCAGGGAGCCTGCTTCCCTTCCTCTCTCTCTGCCTGTCTCTCTGCCTACTTGTGATCTCCGTCAAATAAATAAATAAAATCTTCAAAAAAAATAGAGCTGCTGATATATCAAGCTTATAATCTGAAAATTAAAAATCTATTTTATTCTCATGTATCTCCAGAACATTTTCAAAATTAGTGGACTCTGCCATCATTATTAGGTCACAAGAAACTTCAATAAACTCCAAAAATAACGTAATCAAAGGGGAGGAAAACATCTCTTCCCTTCCCCACTACTAGTTGCAATGCATGGAAATGTCACAAAGATATGTGACCCAGGGAGGTGGCCATATGATTGAGATTTATATACAACCTTAGGCCAAAAAAGGTGTCACCAACAAAACTCCAAGACCTGACCTTTACTGCCCACTGCTTGTACTTACTAACCTTTGTCTTACATTTTTCCTTAAGCTCTTCTTTCTGGCTTACCTCTAAACTCAGGCAGATGAAACCCCAGATCCCCACCCCCCACCACCTGCACACCACCCAGACCATTTCAGCTAAAACCCTGAACTGTGCCTGTGCAGATGGGCTGTGGAATGACCGGCAATTACTTCTCCTCATTTTTTTTTTTTTTAAAGATTTTATTTATTTATTTGACAGAGAGAAATCACAAGTAGATGGAGAGGCAGGCAGAGAGAGAGAGAGGGAAGCAGGCTCCCTGCTGAGCAGAGAGCCCGATGCGGGACTCGATCCCAGGACTCTGAGATCATGACCTGAG